>NC_041393.1:694544777-694618010 GCF_002162155.2 Triticum dicoccoides
GGTGGGAGCAGGGCGGCCGAAGAAGGAGGAGGGAGGGGCGGTGGAAGGAGCGCGGCTAGAGGAGGAGGGGGGAGGAGGGAGTACCTCGGCGAGGAGCAGCGCGGCGGCGGCGGACGACGGGTTCGGCTTGGGCGAGAGTGAGTGAGAGGGAGAGTGAGTGAGAGGGTGCGGTGAACCGCTCCAGGATAAGGTAAGTAAGTACTAGTGCGTTTAAGAGATACGCGCTACTGCTAAGGGACGTAGCAGCAGCGCTGGTCGGGCATACGCGCTACTGCTAAGTGGGGCTAGCTATCTGCGCCCAGTACAAGTATAGCAGTAGCGCGCTACTGCTAAAGTAGTAGTAGTAGCGCGGTCTAACTAAAATCGCTACTACTAAGTAGCAGTAGCGCCCTATTTTGTCCAACGTTACTGCTAAGATGTTGTGTATAAGGTTTTTCCTAGTAGTGTATGGTTAGACCAACTGAGGAATCTGGTTCGATCGCTGAGACAAGGACTAGGTGCCGCGAAATTCATAATGTTGTATGGGAAATTGACTCGCGAAAGCCGACCTAGGGGTGTTGGGGGGGGGGGGGTCGCCACTCAGGCCTGCTTACTTCATCAACAATTCAAAGACCACACAAAGCCTCTCTCAATGGTAGGCAGACTTTGGGGCACATGCAGGCCTTATCGGGAATGCGGCAAGACATCACTTTTAGGGGAATTTTGAAGGACCAGTTCTGACCTCGGCAAGCATGTAGAAGAGGACATTGGAGATCAAAATGAGCCATGAAGCATCCAGTTCAAAGACCGGTTCATGCCTACTGACGGTGTTACAGCTCGAGGGTGTCTCACCTTTCTGGGTATCATCCCAAGTAAGTCGGCCCGAGGACCCCTAGGCTAGTTTCCGCCCTGGGCCATCATGCCAGCTCATGGGCGCTGTAGGAGGGAAGCCTTGCCGTTCAATACGAGGAAGCTAGATCCATGAAGGACTCCTCTCCACTAAGGTAACCGACTAGGATCATGTAACCCAAGGAGCCCCGGTATCTTATATAAGCCGGGGTCGAGCTAGTTGATAGATAACTTACAATCCCACGATTATACATTGTATTTTGTTACACCTCTATCGCAAATACAACACGAGCATGCGTAGTTTTACCTTGTGATAAATCTGGTCTCATGTTTCTCCTCCTATCTAATGACCTCTCCGGGATACCCTATCGAGGGATCTGCAAAATCTACTCTGACACAAACCGTTGTTCAATGCGGTTGCAGTTGGAGCAGGTAACCAGGGAGACTTTTAGCCAACATGAATGGTCGCATAATCTTTGGATCAGTCCACATCGTCCTTTGACATAGTAATAGTGTCAGTCACACTGGACTTTGCTCATACCAATATGCCTTTCTATTTATTACTTTCTTTTGCTGAATATGTTCTTGTTGGTTGTGTGCGTTCTAGCCATGAAGAGGCCAGATGTTACTCAATGTGTTTGTATCAACAGGATGCACATTTTGTGACGAGTCAATTACACTAGTGGTGCTTGAACTTGACGTGAATGGTCACTTTGGTGCTAGAACTTGTGGCATACATCAAACTGGTGTAAAAACTTGGCTCGGGCGTGTAAATACGGTGCAAATCTCGGTTGTGTATGCCCGAGCCGCTGATTAGGCGCGCCAACATGGCATGGGTCCCGCCGTCAATGACCCGAAGGCGGACAGGAGGGTGTGTGGCCAGTTTTTTGCGAAAAGCCCCTTGAATTATTTTTTCCCACAAAAAAGCCATGTCGACGTTGGAAGATGGCATTCCATTTTTTCCGACTCTATGACCAATGGGCCCCGTGTGTACATACTGAAAATTAATAACAAGAAAATAAAAGGAGGCCTCCATGTCTCGAACGTGCGACCCCTGCACATGTCGCAATCGATCCTGGCCGCTACACCATTCAGTCTTCACAAACTTCAGATAAATTTTTGTATTCATCAATTTGAATATTTAAATATAAGCAACATATGTATATTTTCTATTAATTAAACATTTTAAATTTCTGCATTTAATAAACAGTTTTATATAATACATGTGTGTATGTTTAAATGTTTTTATCTACTAACCGTCGTTTGTAAGTATACTATTTATAAAAAATAAACATTTGAACATTATTTTAATTACTTACGTTTCACATATATTTTAAAAAGAACTAGTGCGTGCAAAATGGGCTGCATTATCTGCAGCCAATTTAAGCCCCACATGTATTATCCTTATACTACATTAACGGCGGCTATCCTTGTTAGACATCCGAATGTAATTCGTGCAGTGGCTATGAGCGCATGCCCACTAACAGTAGGTCGCGTGTTGAATTCTTAAAAAAAAACTGGTCATGTGTTGGAGTGTAGGTGTCTAACATTTTCCCTTTTAATTTTCACGTTGAGACTCACCTGCCATACAGCAAACAAAATAAAATACCATCTACCGAGGGGACAGGGTATTTTTTGTGAGAAATAAAAATTGTTGAGGTTTTTTTTTTGCAAAAAAAAGACCACACACTTTTAATCACTGACAAAGGGCCCCACGCCATGCTGGCGGCCAAGTCGGCGTTGATTTTGTATCCAAATGGAGTTAGCACTGTATTTGCACACCCGAGCCAAGTTATTGTACCGGTCCAATGTACTCCCTCCGTTTCTTTTTACTTCGTATATAAAATTTGGTCAAAGTCAAACTACACAAAGTTTGACCAAATTTACATAAAAAAGTATGAACATCTACAGTACTAAAACTATATAGTATGAAAATATGTTTCATGGTGCATCTGAATATACTGATTTCATATTGTGAATGTTTATATTTTTTAATATAAAGTTAGTCAAACTGTATAATGCTTGACTTTGACCAAACCTTATATGCGGACTAAAAAGAAACGGAGGGAGTATGCCACAAGTTCTAGCACTAAAGTGACCGTTTACGTCAAGTTCAAGCACCACCGGTGTAATTGATTCTTTTGTGACGCACGTTAACTAATCCCTCCTCCGTCCGCTAACCTGCCGGCTAAATAACCTGACAAGACGGCTGCAGCAGTCGGGCTGTCAAGTAAATGGTAGTGACAGGCACGACAGTTCAGTTCAGTTCAGACGGCTGCAGACGTCCGCTAACCCACATTCAGTTCAGTTTGGCTATCACACGACAGGCACGCAGACTGACTAGTGATGAGTACAGTACTCCACCTCGACAAACCACTCGGTGACAGACAGCGAAGGATCATTCTACTTTAAAACAGCGACCGTATATTACTGGGATGGAGGGAGTAATCGAGCACTTCACTAATGAATTTTCTGTATCTGTGGCACAAAGACATTGGCCGGCCGGTCACAACCGTGCAGGTCCAGTCCCCGGCCGCGTGCGTGCAGCAGCACCATCAAGCCAGCAAAGTATACTCGCGTCGTGTACCCTGTCGGTCGAATTCACTGTTTTGACCCTTTTTATAAACTTTAGCGTGATTTGACCTCGCTTCGAAAAAAATTCTCGATCTGACCTTTTTTCTACCGCCATCGTCTTTTGCGGTAGGTTAACACAGCCTACCGCCGAGGACTACGGCGGTAGGACTTGACGGTGCCGTGATGTTGAAAAACAGTCTTTGGTGGTAGGTCGTAAAAGATATAACGAACGTGTGGCGCATATTAATAGACAAAATCTCTGGTTGTGAGTTGGCTATGGCGAGCAAGCATGCTTCTGCTGGTCTTGGGTTCGAGCCTTCACAAGGCCATTTTTTTTGTAAATTTTTATTTCGCCTAGTAAAAGATAAAGAAGTTGTCCAATTAATGTTAGGATATGGACTGTTGGTAAAAACAATTTTAACTTATTTGTAACTGTCATATCAAATTTGCGAAAATATGTTTTCTTTGTTAATTTTTATTTTGCCTAGTAAAATAAACAAGTTGTCCAATTAATGTTAGGATATGGATTGTTGGTAAAAACAATTTTTTACTTATCTGTAACTGCTTTATAAAATTTGCGGAAAGATGCTTTTTTTTGTTAACTTTTGTTTTGCCTAGTAAAAAATAAACAAGTTGTCCAATTAATGTTAGGATATGGATTGTTGGTAAAAATATTTTTTCATTTATCTGTAACTGCTTTATAAAATTTGTGGAAACATGTTTTCTTTGTTAAGTTTCATTTTGCCTAGTAAAAAATAAACAAGTTGTCCAATTAATGTTAGAATATGGATTGTTGGTAAAAACATTTTTTTACTTATCTGTAACTGTTTTATAAATTTGCGGAAAGATGTATTTGTAAATTTTTATTTCGCCTAGTAAAAGATAAAGAAGTTGTCCAATTAATGTTAGGATATGGACTGTTGGTAAAAACAATTTTAACTTATTTGTAACTGTCATATAAAATTTGCGAAAATATGTTTTCTTTGTTAATTTTTATTTTGCCTAGTAAAATAAACAAGTTGTCCAATTAATGTTAGGATATGGATTGTTGGTAAAAACAATTTTTTACTTATCTGTAACTGCTTTATAAAATTTGCGGAAAGATGTTTTTTTTAAAATTTTTGTTTTGCCTAGTAAAAAATAAACAAGTTGTCCAATTAATGTTAGGATATGGATTGTTGGTAAAAATATTTTTTTATTTATCTGTAACTGCTTTTATAAAATTTGCATGTTTTCTTTGTTAATTTTCATTTTGCCTAGTAAAAAATAAACAAGTTGTCCAATTAATGTTAGAATATGGATTGTTGGTAAAAACATTTTTTTACTTATCTGTAACTGTTTTATAAATTTGCGGAAAGATGTAAACGAATATAGATGTGCATATATCTAGGCTGAAGCTCAGTCTAGGATGTGTATTTACCACCATCTTTTGCATTTTCTTTGCTGATGCAATTCATATGGTTTGGACGACTTGCTTATTTTTTCTTCAGCAAAAAGAAAATGGCCTCACAAGCGTACATCTCCTACAATTTTCTAGCAGCGATGAGCTCAAACCACAAGACAACAATACAGGAGACAGTATTGGCCGTCCCACAATGAAAACGAGTCTATTTCTGTAAATTTCAACCGTATTGACAACCCAACATCAAACTAGGAATCACAGTTAACGTGCTTAAGCTCAAGTATTTTCTAATAACAAGCTCTAAGTTTGTTTGTATATTAAGCTCAAGTCTTTCAACAAAGTTATTTCAAGACTTAGATAAATACAAATAAATCATTTCAAGATTAGAGATTAATAGCTAATTAATTGGACTTCCAATCACAGATTAGTCCAGTCATATGAATTGCTGCAGCAAAGAAAATGCAAAAGATGTCGGTAAATACACTTCCAAGACTGAGCTTCAGCCTAGATATTTGCAGATCTATATTCGTTTACATCTTTGTGGAAATTTTATATGACTGTTACAAATAAGTTAAAAATTGTTTTTACCAACAATCCATATCTTAACATTAATTGGACAACTTCTTTATCTTTTAATAGGAGAAATAAAATTAACAAAAACTAAGAACGCAAGCAGAGGTCAAATCGTGGTAAAGTTCATAAAAAGGGTCGAAACAGTGAATTCGGCCACCCCTGTCACCATCGGCATTTATGCGTACGCGTATAGAAAATCGTAGTGGTTTGGTTTTGTGGCCTTTATACCTAGGTACAAATCCACTGCTGAGGAGTCACGCTCGTGCAATGCATACACACGAATGAGCGTGCATGTGAGACCGGCCGTGGAACCGGGGAGTCGATTGGGCATGGCCGACCGGACGAATGAACGCCGGAAAGGCACGCACGTGGGGCCTGCCCTGTACCACGTACTACTAGTATAGATCCCGTCTTGTTCTTCAGTCCATTCGACAGTAGATCAAGCGAAGAACGCAAGTTTCTCCTACCGTCCGTGATGCAAGAGGTCTACAGATGCATGAAAAAAAAAACCTCTGATCGTGCAATGATTGGTGATCACTGATCAGTATAGTCAGCGGTGCATTAACTCGGATGTCACGGTATCAGCTAGCATACGGTAGGGTCGGCGACGTTGATACGCCGTAGCATGGTAGGACTCGATCGGCGATGCACTACGTGTTGGCGTCCGGGTCATCGACCGTCCAGTCGACCGGCCGGCCATTGATGAGGCCAGCCGGCGGCCATGCATGCAAGTGGGTTGACCCGGTGGGGATTCCCTGGCGGCGCCGGCTGGCCAGTCATCTGTCTAAAAAATTGTTTCAGTTGGGAGATTGGCGGGTGGGGCGCGGGGGCTCATTCACTGACGGGCGACGACTCGGCTATAGTAGATGGAATTGAATTCGCACGGGGGGTTCCCCTGCGGCCGCCGGTCGACGGACGGCGACCTGCTTCCCCTCGACCGTCGATTCATCGCCCAACGCGGAGACCCATTTGTGGAAGCGATCGGTCTTGATGCTCCTCTTTGGCATACGGGCAGGGATTGCGAGACACGTAGTACTACGTAATTAGGACGTAAGGACGTCGCTAGGCAGAGCCCATGCGCTGAATGAACAGCTCGAGCGCATCCATCATATAAGGTAATTGATGTGACATGTCGTCCTAGCCTATCAAAAAAGAAAAGTAAATAATCTCACATCCTCAGGTTACCTCACCCGAGGGACGAAATCACTGTTCTGACCTTGTGCACGTTTATCGTCACAAACTGAACCCGACGTAAAAGCATTTCACGATTTGACCCTTTTATAAACGCCAGGGCCCGCGGCGTTTCCAGCCAACATCGAAACGCCGACCTAGCTAGCGTTTCTTGCCAACACAGAAACGCCGTGGCGGCTAGCGTTTCTGCCCTGGCCCACAGTCAGTCCGAACCCGCTGTTTTCGCTGACGTGGCACATGTGAAACGCCAATGTCCTTGGCGTTTCTGGGCTAGATGAAGTAATGCGCGGCGGGCCGCGGGGGCTAACCGAGTCCACTCGCAGTCCCAGCCCCGGTCGGGCAGTTCTTGACGAACTGGCGGCCGCCCCTTCCCTCTTCTCCCCCAAATCTCCCCCAGATCTGCTATATTGATCATCAAAACGAGTAGATCGAAGCACCCCCGAGTTGCTTGAGGTATTCTCTTCCCAATCCTCCATTTATTTTCAGTCAAGATTGGCTATTTTAGATGCATTTTTTCAAACATGGTGGAACCCTAAGATGAGTTATTAGTGATTTGTTTGATGAATATTTTGGGGATATACTGTTGAAGTATTCTTAGTTAACTTGTATAGTATTGGATTTAGAGAGAGCCCATTTTTTAGGATTAGGTTGAACCTATTATTTGTTAATAATTAGTTGTGATAGATTCTTTAGGATAAAATAGGTTGAAAAGAATTGGTGTTGGTAATGTGATTCGTGATTTATATCTTTGGGATAATTTGTAGTAGTTCTCACACAATTTTGTATATGATGTGGTCATAATTTTAAGCATATATCATAACAAATCCATGTACCTTATTTTTTAGGATGTTTGAGCCGGATAAATATCCCGGCCTTGATGATTATTACGAGGAGAAGCATCGTGCTGTGCTTGTGGAAAGAGGGGAGGTAATTATGTATCTACATTATCATATTGTGAGTATATTGTGAGTAGTTTAGAGAAGTATATAAATTGTGCGTGTGATTTTTGTAGGTTCCTCCAGTACTTCGGTTGAGAGGCCACAACCCACGTGAGTCACTGAGGTATGACCGTCGCTACGAGCCTTATTTTAGAAGAATGGATCTTCTCCAGTTTGTGCTCAACTTTAAAGGCACACCACCATGGCTGAACTCGACGGCCATTACCGCCCTTATGGACCGTTGGAGGCCGGAGACGCACTCTTTTCACCTTGCTCTTGGTGAGATGACCGTCACTTTGGAGGATATTGCGATGATCTCCGGTCTTTCGATCGAGGGCAGGGCTCTTACCGGGAAGGTAAAGTCCGAGGGGTGGCGACAAAGGGTTGCAGGTTTGGTTGGTGTTGAACCTCCCCCGTGGATTCATGAAACAAAGAAGGATCCTAGGCCATCTGGTGTTTTGTTCTCATGGCTACAAGAACATTTTTACGAGTGCCCAGAGAATGCTAGTCCGGCTGTTGTGGAGAGGTATGCCATGGCTTACTTATGGAATCTTTTGACCCAAGTGGTGTTTCCTGATGGCACCGGAGACACAACCTCGTGGATGTTCTTGGACCCTCTTCGTAACTGGGATGTTAAGTGGAGTTGGGGGTCGGCGGCACTAGCCTTCTTGTACCGTCAGGTAATGCTAATTTGATGAATTTTCATTATATGAAAGAGTTTTTTGCATGTGATTGTTTAATGTGTATACAAATGTGCAGTTGGACGGAGCATGTATGAGGAGTGAGCCGAAATCTTGTCTTGGTGGTTTTGTTTGGGCCCTACAGATTTGGATGTGGGAGCGTATCCCTGTGGGTTGTAACTTGACCATTGCTCCGGAAGAACCCTGGGAGTGGCCTTTTGACGGGGATGAGGAGCGGTATCCCACTATCGCATACACGTGGGCTAATGTCCAAGTGTCTAGTATCGCAGCCATGGGGCGGTACAAGGCATACATAAGCGAGCTCGACATGCTTACTTACAACCAGGTAAATATCAAATGCCTTGCTATCAATTCAGATTTTTTGTTGTTGTGCATGAGCTAGTGACATGTTGTGATGTAGGTTAATTGGAGGCCGTACATGGTACTTAGGCAGTTCCCTTTGAGCAATATGTGCTTTCGTGACCAACATCTTTGGTGTGTGCATTGCCCCATGATATGCTTTTTTGCGGTGGAGTGGCATCTTCCACATCGTGTTTCGAAGCAATTTGGAGTACAACAACGCACCCCGCCGGAGTATGTTGAGACAAGTGTGGTGCTACATTGGTGAGAGTTTTTGTACCATATGTTGATCAATGTGTAACCACTGAAAAATGAAATTGATACCGATACTTCTCATGCTTTGTAGGACGAGCCGGCAACACAACAAGAATGTCATTAATTAGGAGGATCACCATCTTATGTGGGTGGACATGTGGAATGCTCAGAGGAATGCCCGAGTTGAAGATGATCACACACCTGACAATGACGAGGGGGCATATTTAAGGCATTTGGAGTGGCTTCGCAAAGAGTACAGAGTTATCCTTAAGGGTGCTTGGACTCGTGCCGATTGCTTGGAATTAATGCCAAGTGAGGCTGCTGATTGTGCATTCAACAACTCTATTAGGGAGACCATTGGAGCGCACCTAGATTATGGCCCTCTGCATGACCGAGTGGTATGCATTTTTGTCTCTTTTTTGAACATGTGTCATTTCTTCATGAGTGGTGTCTCACTTAAGTTTTATTCAGGGCACGGAGCTATGGAAATGTATCAATGATAGTAATGTGGTGCTTGGCCGCGCACCTGGTAGAGAAACGGACGGTCTCGTTAGGAGTACTCTACAGGTTAGAGGCCTTTTTAGTATGAACATTTATTTTATATCATGTGAACTTTTTTTGCATATTTACATGTCAATGCCTTTGCCTCTGCAGAAGGTTGTGAATCGTTGCTGAACACTAGCCGCTTTACTCTCTTGCCATGGAGGTTCATCAACGGATGTGCGTGCACGTGCTCAGTATAGAATGGATGTTCTTTCTTCCGCTCGTCCATCTTCGAGCCAAGCACGTCCCCGTGCTTCTTCCGCTCGTCCTTCTTCCAGCCGAGCACGGATTGATGAACAGGAAGATGAAGATGAGGAGACGGACTTCGATGCGGATCCGGACTATTTGGAGCTTGGGGCTTCGCAGATGGAAGATGCTCCACGGCCAACTCAACCTTCTCAGCCTTCTCAAGAAGCACGCCGAGTTAGCTCAAGGAACATCCGACGTCCTGGATGGCAGAACACTCCTGAGGGCTACGTCAATAGGGGGAAGATGCCTGCGAAAAGAGGCAAGAAGTGAAGTGATGACTAATGCGAGCTTGTTAGTTCTATATCTGGTGAACTAGAAATGTAGTTACCTTTTCAGATGGAGCGAAATCATTAGTTCTATATTTGATGGACTTGTTATTTCTATGTCACCAAGACTTGTTAATTATTATGTAAGCTGGATCATGTTAAGTTTGTTGCTCTAATGTCTCATTGATATACTGTTGCTGTACTTGGCATTTATATTGTGAAAACGGTTGGATCATTGATAATCTGTTGTTGTACTTGGCATGGTTTGGTGTGGTAGGCATAGAAGGTCAGAAACGCCATAGATGTTGGCGTTTTGATGTGGGATGGAAACGCCAGCAGGAACTGGCGTTTCTTCTGTGAATGGCAACGTTTCCTGTACGTGTCCCAGGCAGCTTCTGTCTTAAAGGAACGCCAAACCACGTGAAGCGTTTCTGTGTAGAGCGGAAACGCCAGGACCTTCTGCGTTGCAAGCGTACAGCACAACGTTTCGTGGAGGAACCCCAGGCAGCTTCTGTCTTAAAGGAACGTCAAGCCAAATACAGCGTTTCTATGTAGGTTTGCAATGCCAGGGTCCTTGGCGTTGCCAAAGCGTAGAAAACGCCAACTGGTTTGGCGTTTCTGTCAGAACAGGAAGTCAAAAACAAACTCCAAAGCAATTTGGTGGTACACATAGTTCATCACATAAAGTAATACACATAGAGGAGTCTAGAACAATTGTGACATCACATAGTTCACCACATAAAAGAGTACACATAGAGGAGTCTAGCGCAATTGTGACATCACATAGTTCACCACATAAAGAGTACACATAGAGGAGTCCGAAGCAATTTAGAGTACACATAGCTCACCACATAAAGGAGTCTAGGCAACAACAAGGTTCAAGATGAAATGCACACGAAGGTCCAAAGCATGGCAGAGTTCACATCATAGCTTTATTGTGTAGAGAAAGGCCCCTTTCCCTTCTTCTTCTTCCTCTCTTCTTCTTCCTCCTCCTCCCTTTTCCTTATGAGATGAGCCTCCTTAACCACCCTCTCCATGAATATCTTGTTCTTCCTCTCCTCTTTTTCAGCTGTGAATGCCCAAAGCTTCATGGTTCTTTCTTCAAAATCCCTTTGACGCTTCTTTTGTGCCTCCTCACATTTCCTCACCAACGCTTTCTGCCTAGCGCGACACTCATATGACGCTCTCAACAATTCCTGATTCTCAGCTTCAAGCTCCTCTTCCTTCTTCTTCTTTAGTGCGGCTTCATCCTCCTCTCTCAGCTTCTTCGCAGCCTTCTCCCACCACCCCACCATCTCACCTTCGCCATCCTCAAGCCCCTTCATTGTTGCCTTGTTGGGTTGAGAAGCCGCCATATCTATGAAAAATTACAAGACATCAGTTAGTAAGGACAAAAACAACATGAAAATAATATTGGGAAACATGAAAATAATTATGAAGTGTAGCCATGTACGGAAATGGTCCATCTAGGTATCCAAACATTCCTCTAGCATTACCACGGCCTCTACCCATGAAACCTCCTCTACCACCACCAGAACCTCTACCCATACCACGAGCACCATCACCGGTAACTCGTCCTCGACCACGACCACCCCTGTTACCTCGGCCACCACCAGAACCTCTACCCATACCACGAGCACCATCACCGGTAACTCGTCCTCGACCACCACCAAGGCCACCACCGGAACCTCGGCCACCGCCAAGGCCATCACCGGAACCTCGACCACCACCAAGGCCACTGCCGGAACCTCGGCCACCACCAAGGCCATCACCGGAACCTCGGCCACCACTTGAAGAAGCATTGTGCCCTTTTGAAGTTTTGTTTGTTTTGCAAGTCCTTTTGTTGTGTGTCGTTTCATTGCACCCACCGCATTGGTTCCTATCACGTGGCTCCATGAAATGTCCACTACCAAACTCTCTGGTGCTCATGAGGTCATCCATATCATTCCTGTATCGCTTTGTTCTCCTTCTACCCTTGGGTTGTACCATCATCTCCGGATCGAGCCTAATGTTAGGACCGTGATACTCTGGCCACTGCGATGCATCCAGAAAAGGGTGAAATCTAGACGCCCATGTTAACTTATGAGTTTGCAAGTTGAATTCATGCAACCTTACAACTACTCCATCGGAGATATTCACATTCCTGATGTGGGCCGCCGACATCATGTCTGAGCATGGCCAGTGGTACTTACTAGGCCGCTCACAAGTGCAATGTCTTGTCCTAAGAGCCACCTTAGATGAGCGACCACCATATGATTGTCCATATCTTGTTGTCCCACCTAGCTCAGCCACTTGGTATTTCATTTCTACATTATCGAAACAAGTGACCTGCTGGATGGCTGACTTGTCTCTCTGAAACTCCAGCCACTCGGCAACCTTCTTCGGATAAATTTCATTGGGAGGCTTCTCACTATCAGCAATCAACTTGTCAATTTCATCGGAGTGCTTCAAAAAATACTCATTTAGCTTGTAAAAGGTATATTCCGCTATTGCCGTCACCGGCAACTGACGGGCACCCTTCAAGACAAAGTTGAAGCACTCAACAAGATTGCTTGTCATGTCACCATATCTCATGCCTCCTTCGTCACATGCCCGTGACCACTTGTGTCTCTCATCAATATTCCTTTCTAAGAAATCTTTCCCACCTTTGTTTGCCTTCTCATAGATTTTGTTCAAGCGTGTCGTGAATGACTTAACGGAGAAGGCTACACATGCGGAGTTAAGATCCTTGCAAAGATCCTTGTTTTTGCAAGCTCTGAAAAAGTTTGCAACGAAGTGCCTCATACACCATCGATGGTGAAGCCTCGCATGCCCTGGAATATGAATATCCACGGCCTTCAATATGACTTGGTGCCGATCGGATATGATGCATACCTCCCTATTCGGAGGAATGACCGTGCTCCTAACAAGTCTCATGAACCATTCCCAGTTGTCTTGGTTCTCCACGGAGACCAAAGCAAATGCCACAGGCAACACCTAATCGTTAGCGTCATGTGCCATTGCTATCATGAGTGTGCCCTTGTATTTCCCTGTCAAGAATGTCCCATCTATAGACAGAACCGGTCGACAATGCTCAAAAGCTGCAATGCATGGGCCAAACGTCCAAAAGGCACGACGAAACACTCCTTCAATGTCTTGGACATAGTGGTACATTCCTGGGTTTTTATAAGACATTGCTCCTAGCAACCTGGGTAACATGTTGTAAGCCTCTTCCCATCCACCGTACAACATTCTGAGAGCGACTTGCTTGGTCTTCCATGTCTTCCCATACTTGACCTTATATCCGAACTTATCTTCAATCCAACTCATCAACAACTTCACTTTAATGGTTGGATCCTCGGATATATGTTTCTGGTATTTATAACCAATGAATTCTGAGGTTAGTTGACAGTGTGTCACCCGTGCTTCTACGGCCGGCGGTGTGCATTGGTGAGTGGCTTTGCAACTAGTTATCTTCCACCAACCATCTTTCGTGAGTCTTCCATTGACTTTCCATTTGCATCTTTCTACCTCACATTTCACGGTGTATCGCTTGTTGCAGTCCGAGTGAACAACTATGAAAGGCCTGTGGTGTTTGACAGCATACTCACACAACCACATCCTGAACTCTAGCATGTGCTCGAACATCAAACCTTTCCTCAAGTACGACATCGAAATCACGTCGGGTGTACTACTTGGGAACTGTCTAGCCTCAATTGTCTTGCTCATGCCACCGTCAACTATAGCCTTATCTGCAAGGCTAACATCACAAAACAAGGGAACTTTGTGATCCCTACCGGTGAATTTTGTGTACCACTCTGCTTCTTTCTCAGTCAAGTCATCTTCGTCCAACTCATTCACCGGGCCTTCATCATCCGAGTCATCCACACAAGCACGCTGATAGATAATGTCAGGATCCATGTCCTGATGCCTTACTTCGGCCTCTACGTCACCAACAATGTTGTGATGCCTCTCATACTCTTCGTCAGAGTCATCACCATCATCTTTCATTGGTGCACTACCTCCAAACTCATATAGGGGATACTCATTGGCTTCAGCTTCAACTTTATGCTCAACAATAGGCGGCACGCTACTAACCGGGCTCACATCATCTACTAAGGTTTGGTTCAAGTCAACATTAAAGAGAGGATCCTTCACCACCTTACTTGCAAATACTTCTAGTGACTTGACTGCCAAGGATGCAACAACCTCCTTATATGCAACCCAATGCAAATTGGACTTGATAGGCATTGTCTTCATTCGACACTTGTGTGCCGACCCAACATCATATCTTCCTACTAATTCAACTTGGTCACTTGCATCCACCCACTTTAATCTTATCCGTGTTTCTTCCACAACCTCTTCATAACTAGGTGTCTCAAGAAATATCAATACTTCCTCATACTTGTCAACAATATCCACATTCATGAATGCCTCTTTGTCAACATAATGAATATTCACAATCTTGTCCATCTAAAAAAGGGGGAACATAAGTATAAAAATGTACAATGCTAAATATACCACATTGCTAACAAAACCACTAACTCTAACCCTAAATCTTAACATTAGGCATAACCCTAACCCTAAATCTTAACATTAGTCATAAATCAAACAATAAGGCATGCTCAACAACATCACAATGCAACACCATTGGAACAACAATACTACAAACATCACATTATACATCCATGTTCATAACTAGGGTTAGGACCAACAAGAACAAATCAACTCAAATGGGCAAATCCAACCAATAAAAATTTGTGAGATGAAGGAGGTTACCGCAACGAACGAAAATGACACCGGATCCACGGACCAACCCAATCTATTTGCAAGGATTTGAGAGGGGATAAGTGAGGGAAACAAAGGGGGAAAGGGCAAGAGCTCGGGATAGGCCAATGGGGGAGAAGAGAATGAGTGGTGAGTGGTGGGTGCAAGCCCCACGACCACCTAAAATATCTGCACCAGAAATGCCATTGGTGCCGGCGTTTCTAGAAACGCTAGCTAGCTTGGCGTTTCAAACCTGCCACGTCAGCTTGCAACGCCAACTCGGCCTGGCAGTGGGCCAGGTAAGAAACGCTAGCTAGGTCGGCGTTTCGATGTTGGCAGGAAACGCCGCGGGCCCTGGCATTTCTAAAAGGGTCAAATCATGAAATATGTTTACGTCGGGTTCAGTTTGTGACGATAAACGTGCACAAGGTCAAAACAGTGATTTTGTCCTCACCCGAGCGACCACGTGCATTTACAATAGTAGAAAAAGGGTCTAATGTGTTAGAGTTTGAATTGTTTATCTCATGTAATCTCAACCTATCTCTATCTCTTTCACCTCCCGTAGCTATCTCTACTTCCTAAACCGAACCAGATCGGGATTCTCTCTGGACTTGTACCCTACGGCAAGTTATGCCCTCAAATCAATATAAAGACACGCGGCTCCTCTACAGAGGAGTAGGAACGCTATACCAATTCTAACATGGTATACAGAGCTAGCCTCTTCCCTATCATCTAGAGACACAACAAAACAATCAGAACCCTAGCGCCTTTCCTTCGCCATCATCATGAGCTCCAGCGTCGCCGGCCTCAACCTCGGCGCGCCTCCATCAGAGAAGCTCGCGAGGGGGAATTACCTCCTATGGAAAGCGCAAGTTCTGTCGGCCCTGCGAGGTGCGCAGGTGACCGGTCTTCTCGACGGCAGTGATGCAGCGCCGCCGAAAACAGTGGAGATCGCCAAGGCGGACAAGACCACGGCCATCGAGCCAAATCCATTGTATGGTCCATGGATTGCCAAAGATCAGCAGGTCCTAAGTTACCTGCTGAATTCGCTCACACCAGAAATCCTCACGCAAGTTATTGGTAAGGAAAGTACCCTTGATCTATGGACTGCTCTTACCATGATCTTTGCTGTGCAGTCGCAATCGCGAATAACAAACTTGAGGATCGCCATCTCCAACACCAAGAAGGGCAACATGTCCAGCAATGCCTTCATCGCCAAGATGAAGAGCCTCGGAGACGAGCTTGCGGCAGCAGGACGTCCGGTGACAGATGGAGAGATGGTGGATTACATCCTCGCCAGACTCAATAGGGACTATGATCCCATCGTCGCAGCAGTTGGCGCCATCAAAAACTCCATCACGGTTGATGACCTTTTCTCGCAGATCTCCGCCTTCGATCAGAGGATGGAGATGCTAGGCGACGGACCAAGCTTCCATTCGTCAGCTAATGCCGTGTACAGGGGGCGCGGCCAGTATCGGGGCAGAGGAGGTCGCGGACGAAGAGAACGTGGTCGTTCTGACCGTGCTCGTTCTCCTCCTACTTGCAATGGTGGAAACAACGGCTACCAGCAGCGTCAGCGCCAGCCGCCACCGCAGCAGCATCAGCAGCAACATGAGGATGATTACCCCGAGTGCCAGATATGTTACAAATACCATGCTGGCGGCGCCAGGGACTGCTGGGATCGGTACAAGGAAGACCATCAGGAAAAGAAGAGGGTTAACCTCGTCACCAACTCATATGGCATCGACACCAATTGGTATGCAGATTCAGGAGCTACCGAGCATATCACATGAGAGCTTGATAAATTGAGATGCGGGAGAAGTATCATGGGGGTGATCAAGTGCACACGGCAAGTGGAGCTGGTATGGATATTACTCACATTGGTAACTCAATTGTTAAAACCCCTCAGAAAGATTTTTGTCTAAACAATGTCTTACATATCCCTCATGCATCAAAAAAATCTTGTCTCTGTTCATCGTTTTACTCTTGACAATAATGTTCTCATCACTTTCTATCCTTACTCTTTTGTGATTAAGGATTTGGCAACGAGGAGAGTCATCCTTAGAGGAAGATGCGAGGGAGGTCTTTATCCAATCATATCATCTTCTCCTTCGTCAGAGTCAAATAAACAAGCTTGGAGTGTCACCAAACCATCTTCAGAGAAGTGGCATCGACGATTGGGTCATCCATCTTCAGTCATAGTTCAGCATGTCATTAGTAAAAATAACTTCCTTTTGTGTCTAGTATTGAGTCAGTTTGTGATGCGTGTCAACAAGCAAGAAGTCATCAATTACCATATCCCATCTCTACTAGTGTATCTACTGCTCCATTACAACTTATCTTTTCAGATGTGTGGGGGCCATCCCCCACCTCAGTTGGTAGATTTTCTTATTATGTAAGATTTATTGATGACTATAGTAAATTTACTTGGATCTATTTGCTAAAGAAGCGATCCGATGTCTTTCAAGTTTTTAGCAACTTTCAAAGCCTTGTTGAACGTCAACTGAACTCTAAAATTCTTGCCATGCAAACGGACTGGGGAGGTGAGTATGAGAAACCGAATTCCTTTTTTCAAAAAATTGGAATTTCTCACCATGTATCTTGTCCCCATGCTCACCAATAGAACGGTTCTGCTGAACGAAAGCATCGACACATTGTTGAAGTAGGACTAGCATTGCTGGCTCATGCATCTATGCCTCTCAAATTTTGGGATGAGGCCTTTCTCGCCGCAACATACCTTATCAATATTAGACCCAGTAAAGTCATCAAATTTGAGAACCCCATCACTCGTCTTTTTGGTATTACTCCTGACTATACATCTCTCCGCATCTTTGGTTGTGCATGTTGGCCGAATCTTCGACCATATAACACACGTAAACTTGCGTTTTGTTCCAAACAATGTGTTTTCCTGGGTTATAGTCCTATACACAAAGGGGTCAAATGTCTTGATGTCTCTACTGGCAGAATCTACATATCTAGGGATGTTGTCTTTGATGAGTCTGTTTTTTCCTTCAAGTCACTCCATCCAAATGCCGGTGCCCTTCTTCGAAAAGAAATTCTTCTACTTCCGGAGTTTGATCAAGGGGGTGATAAAAATTGTACTAACCAATGTGCTAATATTCCTTCTAGTTCTACTCCGGGTACTATGTCTGTGCAGGTGCATGAAGAAAACGGCGTTCAAAACAGCCAAGATGATCAAAATCCGGTACAAAATGATGCTATATTTGATGTGTTTGAAGAAGAAGCAGCAGGCGCAGAACACGAGGAGGATGCGGCGGCGCCTGCCACGCCTGTGCGCCGATCCGTCTCGGATCACGGGCGGAGATCCGCGCGGGATCACGCGCCTGCCAGCCGACAGGAGGGTTAGGCATCTCCGGCCCGCTCCGCATCCGCCACGTTGACAGGAGACAACGCGGGATTCCCCTCGTCCGGCGGGCGCATGCAAGGGACGTCCGGTGCGCGCATGCAGGGGACAGGAGCAGCAGGCTCGGGATCTTCTGCTCCAGATTACTCCGTGGACCCAGCCGTTGCTACTTCAGGTCAGGCCACACCAGGGTCTACTGGATCCGATACATCAGCACAGTCTGCACACATGGATGGGTCTCCTGGATCGTCTGCAACCAGCCAATCTGTGCAACAGCAAGAACAGCCTGCTACTAGCTCAAGGGTCATGACCCGGCAAAAAGGTATTAGAAATCCCAAAATAAGAAGAGATGGTACTATACCATATGGCATGTTACGTGTTTCAAGTGAACCAGCAAAGTTGAGAGATGCACTTGGAGATCCTAAATGGAAAAGGGCTATGGATGAAGAGTATGATGCACTCATGAAAAATAAGACATGGCACTTGGTGCCAAATCAGAGAGGTAAAAATATTATTGACTGCAAGTGGGTCTATAGAATCAAAAGAAAAGCAGATGGCTCCATTGATAGGTATAAAGCACGTCTAGTTGCCAAAGGATTCAAGCAACGGTATGGGATTGATTATGAGGATACTTTCAGTCCAGTTGTAAAAGCTGCTACTATAAGACTTGTGCTAGCCATTGCTGTTTCTAGGGGATGGACTCTTCGACAGCTAGATGTTCAGAACGCGTTTCTGCATGGTGTTCTGGAAGAGGAGGTCTATATGAGGCAACCACCAGGATATGAAAACAAACAAACACCTCATTATGTTTGCAGGCTTGACAAAGCTCTTTATGGTCTAAAGCAGTCACCTAGAGCATGGTTCTCAAGGTTAAGTTCACAATTAAAGCATCTTGGATTTATTCCATCCAAGGCAGATACATCTCTCTTCATTTATAATAAGGCAAACACAATGATTTTTGTGCTCATATATGTGGATGATATTATAGTTGCAAGCTCTTCTCAAGATGCCACTAATGCTCTCTTGCGCGATTTGAGTTCAGAATTTGCTTTGAAGGATCTTGGTGATTTACATTTCTTCTTAGGCATTGAAGTTAAGAAGACTCAAGATGGCATAGTGTTGAATCAAGAGAAATATGCTACTGAACTTCTAACTCGTATGGGAATGAAGGATTGCAAACCCTCTCCTACACCATTGTCTTCTTCAGAACAACTTTCAGCATATCAAGGAGAACCTCTTAATGAAGAGGAGAGCACAAAATATAGAAGTGTTGTTGGAGCCCTACAATACTTGACTTTGACATGGCCAGATATATCGTTTGCTGTGAACAAGGTTTGTCAATATTTACATGCTCCTACCTCCACACATTGGACGTTTGTCAAACGGATCGTACGATACATTAAGCACACTATGTGTTTGGGACTTCAGTTCAGACGTTCCAGTTCCAGACTTGTCAGTGCATTCTCTGATGCTGATTGGGCAGGATGTGTTGATGACAGAAAGTCAACTGGAGGATTTGCAGTGTTTTTTGGTTCAAACCTTATTTCTTGGAGTGCCAGAAAACAAGCCACTGTGTCAAGGTCAAGTACAGAGGCTGAATACAAATCACTAGCAAATGCAACAGCTGAAATTATTTGGGTGGAATCGTTGCTTCATGAGCTAGGAATCAAGCAACTTCGTATATCTTGTCTATGGTGTGACAACTTGGGAGCAACCTATCTTTCTGCTAATCCAGTGTTTCATGGTAGAACCAAACACATTGAAATTGATTTTCACTTTGTATGTGAAAGAGTTGCAGAGAAGAAGTTGGATATACGATCCATTCCATCCAAAGATCAAGTAGCCGATGGATTCACCAAAGCTTTGCCAACCAAGCCCGTTGAAGAGTTCAAGAGAAATCTTAACATAGGATAGTTTAGATTAAGGGAGGGTGTTAGAGTTTGAACTGTTTATCTCATGTAATCTCAACCTATCTCTATCTCTTTCACCTCCCGTAGCTATCTCTACTTCCTAAACCGAACCAGATCGAGATTCTCTCTGGACTTGTACCCTACGGCAAGTTATGCCCTCAAATCAATATAAAGACACGCGGCTCCTCTACGGAGGAGTAGGAACGCTTATACCAATTCTAACATAATGTTCATCCCTTTAGTCCCGGTTTGTAAATTAACCGGCACTAATGTGGCCATTAGTACCGGTTCGAATGGCTATGCATTAGTCCCGGTTCGTGTTGAACCTTTAGTACCGGTTTGCGGCATGAACCGATACGAACCAGTACTAAAGGGGTGGTGACAGGCTGGCGTCAGGCCGGGGCCCCATGAGCCCCTTTAGTCCCGGTTTGTGACACGAACCGGCACTAAAGGTCTAACCTATAGTGCCGGTTTGTGTCATAAATCGGGACAAAGTGGATCTAATCTTTAGTCCCGGTTGGAGACACAAACTGGGAGTAAAGGGCAATTTTCAAACTCTACCCCCCTTCCCCCGTGTATCGCCATTTCAGTTTTGTAAAAAACAAAAGAAAATGATAAAAACTTCAAAAATTAAAATCCTTCGAGATATAGTTATGTTACATCTACTAGTTAGGAAAATTAAAAAACTTAAATTTGGACATGCTTGCAAAAAAGTGTTATGGAAAAGTAAAACGGCCATATCTTTTGCATACGATGTCGAAAAAACCCGTATAATATATCAAAAAATAGCACGAAAATCCGCATCCGATTACAAATTTTTAGAATCCTCAAATTCTAAAAGGAAAAAAAGATATGCTCAAATTTCATCTTTTTTAATTTTCGTTAAATCTGGTCAAATTATGATCAAACTATGGTCAAACTAATTATTCAAGAAATATTAGTGTTAATAAATAATTATTTTAGTTTTTTTGACTTTTGGTCAAACCGTGGTCAAACTATGATCAAACTACTTATTCAAGAAATATTTTGGTTACTAAATAATAATTATTTTTTAGAATAATAGTTTCAAACTCAGACGGTGAAACATGTGACTTCATGCTCAAGCTAAATTCCAGAGGGTTAATAGGATTGACAGCTTACTATTGTCAGGTAAACAACAAGTGCACACTTGGAAACTAGGGGGAGTGGAACTCGAAAGTCAAGCGTGCTCAGACTGGAGTAGTGAGAGGATGCGTGACCGGCCGGGAAGTTACACGATTTGGAATGATCAAGTGTGATTAGCTTAATGATGAGCGGTGATTAGAGACTAAATCGTCAAATAATTCAGAAATTTGAAAATCAGAAGAAAAAAAATCAAATTTTTTCGTAAAAATTCAAAAAAATCCTTTAGTACCGGTTGGTAGGCCTTTGGCCCCGGTTCGTGTTGAACCGGGACTAAGGGGGGGGGGTACCTTTAGTCCCCACCCTTTAGTACCGGTTACAGAACCGGTACTAAAGGTCCTTACAAACTGGTACAACATGTCGTTTTTCTACTAGTGTTATTTGGGGTTTCAAATTTTTTTTAAAGCCATACTTTTGATTCAAGTATCAGAATTCAGATTCATTTTCACCGTTGAGTTTCTCGCGACAAGTTTTCAAAACTAAATCCCATATGGATATGTATCGACAAACTTTCTGTTTTGAGCAAATTTGGGTGCTAAAGAGGCAACTTCAGTGCTATAGGAAAGCAACTCTTTTTCTCCCCTAGTATGACTACGTATCGGCGGAGGATCTTTCTATATTGCTTACCATGACTACCAATTGACTAGCTTCACCTCTAAGTTGCCTACCATAAGGACACCCAATCACCCTATCATAAGGACAAGTCCAACGTGGATCACCAAATCGCCCCAAATATCGGAGTCGGCTCCCTAGACACTTTTAACCATCCAATGAGTCCAGCTACTATCAGGCATGTAAAAAAGGTTTGCTGCCCCATATGAGTTTCTTGCAGTAAAAAATTGCATGCATCCCCTATGCAAAAGTAAAAAAACATGCGACAACTTTGCTATGATTCCAGACAACTCTTGTAAATTTGAAGCAACTAGTGTCATGCATTAAAAGAGGGTTGCTGCCACATAAGCTCCATGCAGTAATATCAGACAAACCTTGTGCAAAAAAAGAAGAACGACAAAAACAACAAGTAGAGACAACATATATAGGTGGCACTAATGCATATATATTCTCTAACATAGGCAACTGTAGTGTGATTCATGGGGAACTACTAAAAATATAAAAATGTGTTCCAGGCATTTTTATGCAACTGTTGATGTGAACCGAGTAGCTCCATATATATTTCGATGAAACTTAATCTACAAATATTGTAATATTTAGAATAGGAGTAACTCCTTCTATCGTGTGATACAACTAATATAATATTTTTTAGAATTACTTCCTATCCACCTCTCTTCGCCCGTTCCGGGTGCCTTCCTTCTTCATCTTCATCGTTTCAACAAAAAATATCTGAAAAAACCATGGGTACCTCCTGTTGATCCACCATTTTGTCCTATGAAGCATCAGGTTGAGTGGCCCTTTTGCTTGTAACTCAATATAAAAAACATAAAAAATGCAAAACTGTTCTAGGAAAAAAACAAGCAACTACCCTAGCAAAGCAAGCAATTGTCCTATCAAAACCAAGCAACTCATTTGGCATCTACTTTAGGCAGAGGAAAAATGTATGAGCAACTTGAATAGCCTTTTATGGACAAATATTCGATCTACTCCCCCACCCCCACTCATCCACCTTCTCGTATGTTGTAGGAGAAGATCAAAGCAACTCAATTACAAAGAAACGCAAAAGGTGGGAAACTGTTGTAGCAGAAACAAGCAGATGTCCCCGGCACTACTATTTAGGTTCTCTATTTTAGGCAGAAAAACATATGAGCAAGTTGAATAACCTTTGTGGACAACTATCTTACCCCCTCCCCCATGTAACTTCTCATCTGTTCTAGCAAAAATCCAAACAACTCAACTACAAATGGACACAAAATGCAAAATTGTTCTAGAAAAAAAAACAAGCAACTGCCTTGGCAAAAACAAGCAATCGTCCTAGCAAAACCAAGCAACTCCCATAGCATCTACTTTAGGTTGAGGAAAAAAATGTATGAGCGACTTGAATAGCCTTTTATGGACAAATATTCGATCTACTCCCCCCTCCCCCCTCTCATCCACCTTCTTGTATGTTGTAGCAAAAGATCAAAGCAACTCAATTACAAAGAAACACAAAAAGTGGGAAATTGTTGTAGCAGAAACAGGCAGATGTCTCTGGCACTACTACTTAGATTGTCTATTTTAGGCAGAAAAAACATATGAGCAAGTTGAATAACCTTTCTGGACAACTATCTTACCCCCCCTCCCCCCCCCTTCCCCATGTAACTTCTCAACTGTTCTAGCAAAAATCCAAACAACTCAACTACAAAAGGACACAAAATGCAAAACTGTTCTAGCAGAAAAAACAAGCAACTACCCTAGCAAAACCTAGCAAAACCAAGCAACTTCCCTAACCGAACCAAGTAATTGCATTACAAAAAAATTGCCCTGCTAATTCAAACAAAATGACATGCATCTGGGCAAGGCCCGTGGTTTTTTCGTAATAGAAAACTTCATAACAATGGTTGACAACTAGGGAGAAATGTTTTATCTCCTTTTGCAAAATATGGATACGCAATAATATGACAGTGTATGCATAATATATGTTGAACGCAAGTTGCTTCTTTACTGTTGAAGGTTGCCTCCATGTAATTTCAAAGTTGCCTACGAATGAGGCTCAGTTGCCTACATAAGATGAAAATTTATCCCACATGGGTTTTATGTTGTCTACGATATAGTACTTGATAGGAAAATCACTAGTGTACATGATGCAAGGAAGTTGCTTCTGTTTAGTTCTAAAATTGTCTCAACCAGAACTAAACTTGCTTTTAAAAAAATCATCGAAACATATACATATAGAATCTAGTTTTGAAGATCTTGTCGCGAGAAACCTAACGGTGAAGACGAATTTTCATTTTGACACTCGGTTCAAAAGTTATAGCTTTTTGAAAAAAAATAAGACAAAATAAAGTGCGATGACATCAGCACATGCATGCAGCTAAACCTTAGTGACCATCCATCACCTGACAACGCCGGGTACATCACGAATAGGAAGGAGGCCGTTTTCTTAGTAGTTTTGTCGCGTAGCAGGTGCGCATGCATCGGACAGCTCACGTGTGTACGCTCGGCTCCGTCAAATAGCGCAACTGTATGATCTAGCATTTAGAGCAAGTACAATAGAGCTGAGTCAGCAGGCTATAAGAAATAAACTAGTATATTTCTGCTTAGTTGGAGGAAAGAGAAGAGGAGAAAGAAGGTAAGCGGGCTCTTCGTGAAGAGCCAGCTCTTGCACGTGCTCCTAGATACTTTGTGAGAATAAAAGATGGGCCACATAATAAAAAAGTAGTAATCTACTATTGTACATGTTGACTATAAGATGTGATGTACATGATCTGACATTGGCTTATAGCCAGCAGCTGGCTATACTATTAATCATGCTCTTAGGACGTAATTAATGGCGGAAAGAAAGAGGCTGCTTCGGTTTGTACACTCATGTGGGCCGTCACGTTCCTGGAGCTGCTAGCGTGTAGTAACACCGAATCCGATGAACGAAAAGAGAAAAGAAGAGAGGCCCAAGGAGAAATACTCAACCCCCAACCACATCACGAGCATGTGTGTGAAATGCCAAGATATTTGCGATCCGGATGGGACGAGAACGAGCAGGTCCGTGGTCGAGACGTTGGGTATGCTGTGGGCTTTCCTTTGCATTCATTGGCCGGCTGCCCCCCTATCGGCAATGGGCATATGCATGCATGCGACGACGCCACGGCACGGGCCCTCTGCAACCTGCATGCATGCAGATGCAGGGTATCCCCAGGGATCGGGGCTTGCCTGCTCCCTCGTATGCTCCCATCGGTGCTCCTCACACACCATTTTCTATCCAACGGTTGTCACATTTCCTACTCATGACGTTTCTTTCTCCAGCGAAAGAAGAAGAAAACAGATCACGTATTTCCCTGTCCATGGTATCTCCTCTCTCCTCATTCCCTTCAACATCAGAGACGACACCGGACGGTGGAGGCAGATGGACGGGGCAACCCCGTCGTCTCAATCTCCTCCCGTGCGGCCGTGTCGTCCGCTTCTCCTTCTGCTCCCGCGGCCGACCCTTCTCTTTTTCCTTTCCTCGTCTGGGCCGCGGCGCCGACCGGGAGTTTGCCTAGCAAGTGAGACGTCGGCGTCGAGAAACTTCAGTCCGCTGGCTCGTCAGCACCGTCGCAGTGGCGCCACCCACGTCCAGACGAAGCCGTCGGACTCGCGCTACAAGACCACCTCCGCCGAGACGAAGCCGTCGGACTCGTCCGTGCCCTCGTGAGCGTGCGGACAGGGCGCCGCGCTGCTACTTTGCCTCAGGAAAAATTACTTTGCATCAGGAAAAGTTACTGAACCAAACCACTTACTAAAATCATTAGGAATTCTATCCCCATGCCGATGGGAAGCCTGTAGGTAGGGAAATGTAGACTTACATACTCAACCGTGCAAGAATCAGTGTACAACATTGTCAGATACGATAATACCGTTCCTTTTCTAATGGAAGTGAGGTCTTGTAGGATAATACAAGCGACGTACCTGCAAAGTGTGCTGTAAATGAAACTTGGGTTAAGCTTTTGGATATTGCTGCTATCTCATAACTACGCGATGAGCAGCATATCTCAAATCCTAGTCTCAGAGGTCAGAGCCTCAACAGCCGCGTCGACCTGAATCGCGCAGCGCTCCTCCTTGTTGGCGTGCAGCGACAGCTAGCGAAGCTGCCATGGCATCTAACTCCAGCAACGAAGGTCCACGCAGGGTTCGCCGTGGTCGTCCTCATCCATCTTTTCCGCCAGCCGGCCACCACCGCCCAGCCTGACGACGTCCATGCGGCTATGCTCGACCGGCGGCTGCAAGACTGGCTTACCGCCGTCCATGCTTGACTCGGGGTCAGCAAGGTGGGATAGGAGAAGAAGAGTACGTACGCGAGATAAAATATACAGGAGTTTTGCTTTTGTTTTGGCAGTAAAAGGTATGCGGGGAGAGGAAAAATATTATAACCGTTGGATGGATATTTGATGGAGGGGGAGCACGGATGGAAGCAGCGAACGGGAGCAGGCAAGCCCCGTCCATCCCGAGCCTGAGTTCCTGACCGTGCGCAGCAGCATGCAGGAACAGTGGCCGGCTGCGATGGATCCATCAGCTGCTTGCGTGCCCACCCCGTGTGACCCAGCAGCCGCTAGCTAGCTACAGTGTGCACCGCCAGAGCATCTACAATCAGACCCGCCCTAAACGCCCGAACGGGCTATCCGGTCACCGCCCCGACCAAAAGACGTCACCTAACTGGGCTACCCATATTTGACTTAAACATTTGAACTCACCGGTACTTTTCATATTCGCTTCATATCTAGGATGAATATGAAGAGGCCCGGACGCGCTCAGACATATCCGCCACGTAGGCCTAGCCCGCTATGGCCAGTGCCACCCCCACCATCGTCCTCATAGAATTCCACACTCTTGGATTAACCCTAGTCCACTCGCCCTCTCTGTTCTCCTATCATCTTCTTCACTTCTCATCAGAATCTCTCCGCCTGGTTCGCCATGGCCAAGTCCGATGAGAGTCCGGCAGTGAGTCCAGTCCCATGGACTGGGACTCTCTTGTGAAGGAGGAGCACTCCGACAACAAAGCGCCTGACGACGAGAAGCTCGCGCTCTGCATCGCCATCAAGCGGTGCGGTTGGACGCCGACGGAAGCTCGAGCTCAGTGGCAACTTGTAACGCCCACGATGCGGCTATATCTCCCACGTGTCGAGGCACGACTTAAAGGCATAACCGCATTGTGGTTTTGTCGCAAGAAGGGTCATCTTCACACAATCCCATGTAATGAACAAGAAAGGGATAAATAGAGTTGGCTTACAATCGCCACTTCACACAGAGATCATATAATTCATACATCATTCAGAATACACACATAGTCCGACTATGGACAAATTTAAATGAAAAGAAGATAACCTCAAATGCTAGATCCCCGATCGTCCCAACTGGGCTTCACTACTGATCATCAGGAAAAGACACATAGTAACGGCCAAGGACCTCGTCGAACTCCCTCTTGAGTTCGGTAGCATCACCTGCACTGGTATCATCGGCACCTGCAACTGTTTTGGTAGTATCTTGTGAGTCACGGGGACTCAACAATCTCAAAACCCGCGAGATCAAGACTATTTAAGCTTATGGGTAGGATAAGGTGATGAGGTGGAGTTGCAGCAAGTGCTAAGAAAATATGGTGGCTAACATACAGAAATAAGAGTAAGATGAGAAGCTACGCAACGGTCATGAAGCTAGAAGTGATTAAGAAGTGATCCTGAACTACTTACGTTCAATCATAACCCAAACCATGTTCACTTCCCGGACTCCGCCGAAAAGAGACCATCACGGCTACACACACGGTTGATGCATTTTAATTAAGTCAAGTGTCAAGTTCTCTACAACCAGATATTAATAAATTCCCATCTGCCACATAACCGCGGGCACGGCTCTCAAAAGTTTATACCCTGCAGGGGTGTCCCAACTTAGCCCATCACAAGCTCTCACGATCAATGAAGGGTATTCCTTCTTCCGGAACAACACGATCAGACTCGGAATCCTGGTTACAAGACATTTCGACAATGGTAAAACAAGACCAGCAAGACCGCCCGAATGTGCCGACCAATCCTGATAGGAGCTGCATATATCTCGTTCTTAGGGCACAACGAATAGGTCAGCCTATGAGTAAAACCAGACCTCGAGTTGCCCCGCGGTGGCCCCGCAGTCTGCCCGTTTCGGACCAACACTCGGAGGAGCACCGTCCCGGGGGGGTTAAAATAAAGATGACCCTCGGGGCTGCAGACCCCAAGGGGGGGGGGTTATAGGTTGTTAGGCAAATGAAATACCAATGTTGGGTCTTGCTGGAGGAGTTTTATTCAAGGCGAACTGTCAAGGGATTCCCATAAACCCGACCGCGTGAGGAACGCAAAATTAAGGAACATAACACCGGTATGACGGAAACTAAGGTGGCAAGAGTGGAACAAAACACCAGGCAAAAGGCCGAGCCTTCCACCCTTTACCAAGTATATAGATGCATTAATTAAAATAAGAGATATTGTGATATCCCAACATAAATATGTTCCAACATGGAGCAATCTTTAACTTCACATGCAACTAACAACGCTATAAGAGGGGCTGAGCAAAAGCCTTAACTTAGCCAAACAACGGTTTGCTAGGAAGGTGGGTTAGAGACTTGACATGGCAATATGGGTAGCATGGTAAACAAGTGATAGGTAGCGCAACATAGCGATAGAACGAAGCAACTAGCAAGCAAAGATAGAAGTGATATCGAGGGTAATGGTCATCTTGCCTGAAATCCCGCAAGGAAGAAAAACGAATCTAAGAAGTAGATGAACCAACGTAGTCGAAAGAATCCTCACAACTCCGGAATGAAACCGAAGCTAACAAGAAGAAACACAACCGGAAAGAAGCAAACAACAAGGTAAATAACCATCACATAAACAAGGCACGATGCACAATCAAGTATGATGCATGTCCGGTTTAAGGAGGCATGGCATGGCAAAGTGCAACAAACAATACTACAAATTAAGTGGAGCTCAATATGCAACGAGTTGCATATTGCCGAAACACCACATCCAATTATTTAGTTCTCTCTCGTTTATGTACCCAACAATATTAAATGTTGTTAAACATGGCAAGAGGTGAAGCATAAATAATCGAACTATTTAGGCAAGTTTTAAAAGAGGCCAGAAACATAGATCCCCACATGATATTTAGCAATTTAATGCAAACAACAATTTTGAACATTTTAAAAGTTTTTATCATGATGCGGATGACATATACAAGTTTATGCAATTTTATGAAAAATGTTGACATGAGCATGTTATGAAGCATTTGTCACCATGGCGGAACGAAAGGGGTGCCACGACAACGACAACGAAAATGGTGCCACGGCAACATTCCGATGATCCGATAACTCATTGAGATACCGATGCAAAAGAGCAAGTGTGCGGATGTGCAGAACATGCAAAAGATGGTGGGGTGATCCCGGATACCGGGTTCCCACGTGTCGACGGCATGGAAAAAGAGCGACAATTCGGACATGGTGCAAACACGGACATGTCATACAACTTGTGCATTCCATCACGGGCGTCGTCTCGGGGTTGTACCTTTGAAGCGTGCATTTTTGGTACGGATCAAGTTCGTTGAGGGAAGTAGACGTTTTCGGGACAGTCGTAGTGGAAGTAGTGGTACACACGTTATCGGGGTACTTGTCGGTCCGGTCTTGGCGACGGTAGTTGTACACGGGTGGTAGACGTTCTCGGCTCATGGGTAGAGGTACTCGGCGCATTATCGTGGTACTTGGCAAAATTCTCGGAGAAGATGCTTGACGGTCCGGGTACGGGTCTTGCAGTGTAGTCGAACTTGGTGTATCCGAAGGGGTACTTGGTGAATCCACATAGTCGAACACGGGTTGTAGTGGTACTTGACGCTCGTTGTGTAGTTGCAGACGGGGTTCCTCAGGGGATCGGTCTCGGCGATCCAGGGCAGCAGCAACGTGGTATACAGGGCAACAGTTGGAGGATTCTATGGGGAGGCTCGGACGCGCCTAGACATATCCGCGACGTAGGCCTAGCCCGCTATGGGCAATGGGACCCCCACCATCGTCCCCATAGAATCACACACTCTTGGATGAACCCTAGTTCACTCGCTCTCTCTGTTCTCCTATCATCTTCTTCACTTCCACCAGAATCTCTCCGCCTGGTTCGCCATGGCCAAGTCCGATGAGAGTCCGGCAGTGAGTCCAATCCCATGGACTGGGACTGTCTTGTGAAAGAGGAGCACTCCGGCAACAAAGCGCCTGACGACGAGAAGCTCGCGCTCTGCATCGCCATCAAGCGGTTGCGGTTGGACGCCGGCGGAAGCTTTAGCTCAGTGGTTTCCGCCGCCAACTCCTCCAGGTTGCGCCACCGCAATACTGCTCGCGCTCGTCTTTCTCGCTCTACCCCGCTCCAGATCCGAGCAGGGCGGCCCCCTCCATTTCCCCTTAGGCTCCAACGCCGCCTGGGTAGCACTGGGTACTTGCCCGCGGCTTCGGTGCGCATGCGCAGGCCGGAGTCAAAGGCGAAGGCCGCTCGGTGCAAGCGACAGTCGGCGGCAGCCACGGCGAAGCCCGACTGTCCTGGCAGCGTGCACGTGGATCCAGAGGAGGCACTTCTCCGCGAGGTGATGCGGTGCTCGCTCACCACGACAGAGACCGACGCGAGGTGCCTTCGATGGAAGAACGCGAAGGCGCTCCTCCTCGGGCTCGAGACTTCGGAGCGCCTAGCGAGGGAGAAGGAGAGCGCCAGGGCGAAGGCGGCATGCCACACACGAGAACAGGGCCGCGCCATTCGCCGTCTGTCCGAGAGTGGCAGCACCAACTCGGACGGCGACGACGACAATCCTCCCACCACAGACATGCATGCGCACGAAGCAGGTGGACCGCCGCGCCGTGGACCGCAAGTGCAATGGCCCAACCAAGAAGTGGTGATCCCGCCCTCCGCAATGTCTTTTTTATTTGTATATCTAGTTTAATCCGGGTGAACTTTTTTTATTTTGGGTCCAATTAGTCTGTCGGATGAACTATCAATGTTTAAATCTATCCATATTTCTCCATCCGATGAACGTGTTTGTGATGTTGATCTACGTGTTACGTTGCTGCGCTGCTTGTATGAATTTGGGTGCGGGCATATGGGTACTACGATTGCCGAGATAGATACATGGGACTGCCGAGTCAGTGCAAGCGGGCTTGCCCGGATGCCTAGATGCCCGAACATGTCACCTGTGGCTGTAGATGCTCTTATACTCCACATGGCGCAACCACACACATCGAATGTTATAGATGTAAATGTCAAATAAGTGGCCTCCGTAAGTTCCATTAAGTTAGTTTTAGGTAGCTTCTTCCCGCAAAAAGAAAAAGGGTTTGGTAGCTTCATAGTTCATTTTCCTTAAGAAAAACATAATTTTGAACTCTTAGATTACTACTAAGTGGGTTTAAACGGGACCGGTTGACATCCCTACAGAGTGTCGAAACGATCTCCCATCACATTTCTTTCTGGTGTCACGGAGGAACAAACACGCCGTCTCCTGTCGCTCTTGCATGAGGTATTCGTACTACGTACATTACATAACACGTGACCATACAAGGCTATCAGCCTATCATCAACTTATCAAGTATCAACACACGCACGCACGCACGCCCATCGAACGGGCAGCCGGCGCGTTATTCCGGCCGCGCACGTACAGTACAGAGGCTCGTCGCCGGCGTCACGGTGGCGAGAGGCCGTGCCTGAGCGCCGCCTTCCAGACGACGTCGATCCGGTCGACGTCGATGGCGCCCACCTCGTGGTGCTCCCACCCCTCCAGGCAGTGCACCACGCCGCCGGCGTGGCACGCGTGCACCACGCCCCGCTCCATCGTGTACTCGCAGGACCCGAGGCCCTGCACGTCCTTGGGCAGCCGCATGGCGGCCAGCTTGCCGTAGGTGCAGTCCCGGCGGAACTCGATGACCGGCGGCACCACGAACTGGTGGAAGTGCGTCCCCGCCGGCGCCCACCGCTGCTCCCGCGGCGACAGCCACTTCCCCACCAGCCACGTCTGAAATCCAGACAGAGCCATTTCCGTGTCAGAGGTTCCTGAACTGTCTGCCTGTCGTCCAAACACATGGATCTGAGCTCTGAAGCTTACCTTGACGGTCTTGGCGGCGTGGTACTTGGTGACCTGCACCAGGTACTGCTGGAACTCCGCCGGCGCCTCCCTCTGGATCTTCAGGAACCGCTCCGACGACAGCGTCAGCATCTGCAACAACGCCACAATTTATGTCATGAATCCACTGCAATCTGGTTGTACTGATCACCATTGATCAATCTGGTCACCGTCGAAACGTACCAGGACTCTGATCCTCTTCCTGCAGAGGTAGAGCGCGATGGCCCGGCCGAGCTTGGACGTGGCGCCGGTGAGGAACACCTCCTTGACACTACCCGGGATCTCGTGGAGTATCACGGCGGCGGTGAGCGTGTTGCCGTGCACCACCCGGACCCTGAGGTCGGGGTGCCGGTCGACGAAGAGCGTGCCGCCGCCGTTGAGCGCCTCGTTCTTGTTGAGCGCGGCGAGGCTGAGCACCTTGACGCCCATCCTGTCGGCCCTGAGGATGGCGAGCTCGATCTGGCGGTTGATGCCGTCCTTCATGGGCGGGATGAAGTACTGGAAGCTGTAGCGCGGGATGGTCCAGGTCTGGTGGAGCGCGCCGCGGAGGCAGTAGAAGCTGACGGTGAAGGTCTTGGAGCAGAGCACCTGGAGCACCATGATGCAGAAGGCGACGGGCCAGAGCGGGAGCAGCACGAGGCGCGTCGTCCATGGCTGCGAGCTGCACGCCCGGAACGCGAACGGCACGTGCATGGAGGACACCACGTCCACCACGTGCGCCAGGAACACGAAGTCCGGCACCCGGTCGTTCTTCCCTGCAATCAAATTTCACGGCTGAGTTTTTACTGAAACTTGTACGGGTTTGTGCCATGGTGGTCGACATGTCTGTCTGTACCTTGGCCGACCTCCTTCTGGAGCTCCCATGACCTGGGGTGCACGGTGCCGCCGAGGAGGTCGAAGAGCGGCATGAAGAGGCAGAAGTTGGAGTCCTTCTCCTGGTGGTGCAGGCTCAGGTACCTGCATGACACAGATGATTAATCACTGGTCTCATGGCCCTGCTCCCTCGCCAGTGACTGCTACTGCTAGCCGCAAGCACTTCTGGACATTTACAAGAACTATCTCACGACTATCATTGTGATGCCGATGTCAGTTACTATTATTTTTTGCCTGTATCTTACTAAGCATGGTTGATTATTACGGATGGGCAATTACTGCACAATTCTGTGACAACAACAGATCAGAGGCACCCATGAAGATAGATAGAATATGGCTCACTCACGTCGGGGTGTAGATGAGGTATCGGAGCAGGGGGAAGGCCCGGAAGGCCCTGTGGGAGATGACCTCCACGTTGCTGTACCCCATGCACCGGAGGTAGTCGAAGGCGAAGATGTGGCCGTACAACAGGCCCACTGACCCGGCGCCGGCCAGGAACGCCCCGGCGAGCGGCGCCGCCATGGCCAGCGTCAGGACCAGGCTCTCCAGCGGCGTGCCGTACGCAGCTGCAGTTAGTAGGAGAACACCGCCATTATTTGCAAGAGAATTGAGAGTCAGGGTGCTGTTGCCGTGCTACTTCATTGGTGTGTACGTACAGGTGAGGGGCTGGGTGACCGGGGACGAGTGGTGCTTGGAGTGGTACTGGCTGAAGAGCGGGCCCCGGTGGAGCGCCCTGTGGGCCCACCGGAACCCGGGCTCCGAGACGGCGACGTGGACCAGCAGCGCCACCGCCCACCCCCGCGGGTCCCAGGCAGGGAGCTCGCTCATCGCCGGGAACAGCGGGCTGCTGATCGCCATGGCCCCCAGCAGCGTCTGCATGATCACCATGTTATCCCTGCACAACCATGACAGTAAAAACGTCAGCTGAAATTACTCCCGCAGTGTTTCAGTGTCTCGTGTCCTACTCCTGCAGCTCCAAAATAATTGGAGAACGCGATGTCTCTGGCCCCGGCCATCACGCACTATGAATGCGTCTGGGCAGTTGCTTGCCTCGCCGCGGCTCATGCCGAGAGGGGTGCGTGCTGCTGCTCCCGCTTCGGCCGTCGACCAACAGACACCCAAATCCGGACTCAATTACTGCGGCATTTACTGCCAAGTGCCTGCCGTGCTAGCTCGTGGTCACCACCGGACCGGCCAGAGCTGACCGGAGCTCATCAAGCCCGAAAGGAACGGCACAGGCGAGATCCCTCTTCTCTTCCCCATGGTTACGGTACGGAGATTAAATCACATACAGGAGACGAAACCAACTTGGCCAAATCAAACCAATCCGAAGCGGATGTTAATGGTGTCTGCACCTCGCAGCTACTCAGTCCGTACAGTGCGTGGCGTGAACGCGAACAGTGAAGTCAAAGTGCGTAGGTGGGTAGGTAGGTGCGTGAGAGGAAAAACTGGCGGCCGGCCATTGGTTGGCTGGAGCGAGCGTGCATGGGCGAGCAGCAGTGGTGGTAGTAAGTAGACGCACCAGTCCCACTCGGCGTCGATCTGCTTGAAGTCCACGCCGTCCGGGACGACGCGGCGGCGGCGGGTGAAGAAGAGCATGTTGGCGTAGGAGAACCAGAGCTGGTGCGTCAGCGACCGGAGCGCCAGCAGGAGCAGCAGGTGGAGGCACCACGAGTCCGTCGGCGCGCCGCCCTGCTCCCGCCACGCCTGCGCCACCTTCGCCACCAGCGGGCCGTACAGCAGGTACTGCAACATCAAGGTCGACAGAGAGGATCAGAAAAGCAAATCGTCAAGCAATGGCGAAGAAGCGAAGAAGCGAAGAAAGGTTCAGTGTGCTTGCCTTGTATGCGCCTAGGCCTGCCCACGGCCAGGAGGACAGAGGAGCGCCCATGGCCGCCGCGGCCGGCCGGAGACGAGGAAGAAGGGGAGAGACTTTTCTCAGTGGTGGTGGGATCGATGCCTCTCGCGTCCTCTGCCCTCTCTCCTCCTACGCAACCGTGTTCTGCTCTGGGTCTGGATACCGGCCGGCGCCTCACTACTTATAGAAGACGCGAGATGGGAGGGAGCAGCTGAGCCAGAGGAGGAGGAAATGGAGAAGAATTCAACGACAGCCATCCCGTTTCGTGTTGGTAATACTCCTCGACGCGTTGGTGGTGGTTACCGGTTAGCCAGCCAGCCATGCTGGGGTGGGGGTGGTGCTTTCGCGCCTTAATAAAAACGGCAGTGCCCACAGTAAAGTGACCGTGGCCGTGCCGTGCCCATGAGCATGTCCGTCCAGGAGCGCCTTCCCCCGGCCGGTGGCCGGTAGCCAGTCCAGGCCGGCCGGTGGGTCCCAGGGAGAAATAGACCTACGTTGCGTACGTACGCGCCGGGCCCTGTGAGCGCCCATGCTTTCGGGTGAGTGGCTCGCACAAAAGTCACCATGTACAGTAAAGTGAAATGTGTTACGTGAACCGGGTCTGGGTCCGGTGTATGGTTGCTCCAAAGTCTCGCAAGTTGCTGGACGCCTCGAGCTGCTGCGCCGTATGCGCTTGACGAACGTATCCGGTGGCAAAAAAATGCCTCACGGTCACGGGTAGCTTAATCAAGCAATTGGCACGCACGTACGCCGGGCGTGTGCGCGCACTTCCGTGTCTGATGGGAAAAATATCTCACGGGCAACTTGATCAATTGGCACGTAGTACAAACTACGAGAGGGAGGGGATATGTCACACGGCCTCTCTGCAGTGCCAATTGATACGGACGAGGCCTCTGCAGTGCCAGTGCTGTTGCAACGGACGAATCGGTTTTTCCGTGCGTGCATGTGCGTATGCATGCGTCGTCCGTCCTTCCGTCGTGGACTCGTGGTCCATCTGTTGCCCACGGGCGAGCCGATGAGTGATCACCACCATGCCCTGCCTGCCGTGCTAAATGGCAAGGAGAGTTGCATCAGCTTTCAGCGAGAATTTCTTCCCAAGTGCATGCATGATGTGCTCAGGCGGTACATTTTTTTTTGAAGGAACAATCCCGCGTCAATTTTGTGGTCCAATTACCGACATCGTCTTAACTTGAGACAGTTTATTCAGACTGCATTTTCGACCTTTATTTTTCGAGCGATGCTATTTTTACTTGCTGTTTTTACCAAAATCGTACTGACGTATACTACTGGAGTAGTTTAAATGGCTGGCGGTTATTCCCTTATTTTCTCTCGACGGTTACGGTCTCTCTGACCTATGTAAGTTTTAGGTAGAAGTTGTGTGTATGAATAACATTCTTTTCTCTATTTCTCAGTTAACGGGACGGAGGGAGTAAGAAACCTTGAGATGAAGCAAGAAACTTTGAAAATAGTACAATGTCAAGAGAAAAATGACACGTGCAAACGGACACCAAGTGACGTGAGTTATGCGTGCAGGGTCATTCGGCATACGTGTCGTTGCTTCCCGAGCGGAGGGACGTGTTCACCGAAACCACATGCACCCATGCATGCGCCTCTTTACTTACGTGTAGTGTACACCTAGCACTTTCCCTGCAAGAAATCGCTGGCCTATACAGAGAAAAAACGTTTAATGTATGTACAGTTTCGGAGGCAACACGCCGTAGATTAGAGACAGTGGCACCGTTCGTTCGTTGCGAATGTGTTCACTGAAAGGGTAGTTGTAGAAGTTAGTAAATTATCGGTATTGGAAAAGTTGCTAGCGAGCGTACAAAGTGACCGGGGACAACGGGACGAGGCGAGGACAATGATATGCTCGTATTTCTTAGGACAGACGGACGGACGGGCAGAGGCGCATGCAGAGCACGGAAACGACCGACCTGCTTCGTCGTCGTGCCGGCAGCCGCACATTATTGCCCGTGCCATTGACCGGATCGCCGGCCGTCCGCTCCGGCCATTAACGTCTCGTACCTCGCCAGAGGCGGCAAATGGCCGGCGAGCGGACCGGAAGGACCGGCGCCGGTGGCGGGCGTCTGGCTGTTTCACACTTTGCTCCGTCGGTTTAAGAGCAACTCCACGTGCCTACGTACGGCCAACGTACAATCCCGATAGGTTAGGTATATAGATACGGTATTAGGGTCAACAGTCTTCAACTGTTCAACATTGGCTCGGCCAGTACCACGCGTACGTATGATTCCTCCGTGACTAAACGATCGTGTAGCTGGAGTAAAAAGGATGGAAAAGATCGTGCCTAGCCTAGTACAGCTAAGAGCATCTCCAATAGTTTGTATGTTAGCTTGTTGGTAAAATATGATATGTCAGGGCATCTTCAACAGGTTGTATGTTAGCCTTGTTGGTAAAATATCCATGTCATCAACCAACAAGCTATCATACAACTACTCCAATGGGTTGTATGTAAGCTATCCAATAGATAGTGAAAAATAAATGTGATTGCTCTCTATTTCACCTTGGAGCTTGTGCAAAGGTTGTTGGTTAATCTACATACAACTTTGCTCTCTCTCCATATTTATTATATGCCACATCATCACTATGTCCTAGGTGGCAAATTAACCAACACCTATCTTAAGACTGTTGGAGATGCCCTCGTCAACCAACACCTTAACATATAACAATTCCAATGAGTTGTATCTAGTTTACCCAATAGGATGTGAGACAATAAATAAGGTGTTCTCTCATTCTACATTGGAGCTTGTGCAAGGGGTGTTGTTTCATGGACATACAACCTTCTTCTCTTTCCTCATTTATTGCATGACACATCATCAAAAATCATACTCCCTCCGTTCCAAAATATAGCGCGTCCTCGGTTTCCGTGCTTCAACTTTGACCATTAATTTAATCAACAAGACCGACTGCGGCGGGCGAAAAAATTATACCAATGAATTCGTATTCAAAAAAAGTTTTTAATTATATAATTTTTGATCCCGCCGCAGTCGGTCTCGTGGGTTAAATTTATGGTCAAAGTTGAACCTCGAAAAGCGTGGGCGCGCTATATTTTGGAACGGAGGGAGTATATGGCAAAGTCTACCAACAACTATCTTACAACCATTGAAGATGCCCTAAGTACCGGTAAGTCGGCCAGAATTCATTGCTGATTTATACATTCACCACGGCCGGAGAGTACCGGTAAGTACCGGTAAGTCGGCCAGAATTCCTGCATCTCCGGGTGAAAGTGAATCCGTGACGCGATTTATACATTCACCACGGCCGGAGAGGTGGTGATGATCGGAACACATGTGTTGTTGGCAGGGTACGTAGGACAGTCCAAGCGCAGAGTCCTGTGGAAGACTGTATAGATGGCGCCACTGTAGTCTGCTCCTGCAGCGCTGCTGCGTCCTGCGTGCACGCAGGCAGCTCATGCATGGATTCATCGCAGCCGGATACTGTTCCTGCATGCTCTCATGCATGGCATCGCAGGGCACTGCCGTGCCGGGGCGCCGTTGCATGCATGCATATGCATATGCCCATTGCCGATAGCGGGGCAGCCGGCCAATGAATGCCAAGGAAAGCCTGCCCGCAGTCTCGACCACGGACCTGCTCCTGCTCGTCCCATCCAGATATGATTGAAGCATATCCACGTAAAAAATCATTATCTGCATGTTAATTGATTGCCCGCACATTCTTTATCTACTTCGTAGCAACGTCTTGTTTGATTGCTTGCATGTCTTTGCTCATACGAGTGCACGTTTGGTTTCATACGAGTATAGAGTTGTGATAACTTTGTGCCCTATTTGTTGAGCTTACCCACCACTACTACATTTAACACATGATTAAGCGAGCACATCAACCCCACAACACTTTAATGTCAATGAACTGAACGAAGATGATGAAATTCTCCAGCCCAATCTTACGATCCATCTTACCAACTTCAGCACTGTTGTATTTGCATGGCTGCTTTCACACAAACTTGGAGTAAGCATCTTCTGCCGCCTGCCTACTCTTAAACCCTCCGTGGTTGTTGTCCTTGTACCCTAAAACTTGTTCATTGCAAGCTTTTTATGAATTGTAAACTCCCGGAGCCCTCCCGATGAACACCGCATACACTTATCCTAGCGGTCGCAAGAGCAATAGTTAAAGCAGCAAGCAATGGAGCACACAAGTAGCAAGTAATGGAGCAGAAGAGCAATAGTAAGCATTCATGATCATACAGTATAGCAAGTTCAACCTACCACTACTACGGTGTCATCCTACCACCACATCCAAAAGAAGGTGTAATCCTAACACCGCAAGTTCGTGATCACCGTGAGGGGTTAGTATATACCACCTCACCAAAATATACAGACCATCAGATAGTTTTCGAGCGCTAGCTACACAAAATATACGCCGTCATTGTCATCGTCGTCCTTATCGCCATCGCCGTCGAGGATCATGCACGCCATCACCACCACCAGAAGCATCACTAGTTGTAGTGCTTGCCCAGCCAGGTCCTCAGCCAGAGAACCCTGTGGATGTCTCCCATGGCAACAAACCCAACACCCTAGGCTTTGTTGTCCATCAGGTGGCTGAGAGCCTCCATGAGAGCATCTGGGTTGAAGCCACCTTTGTCCATGACCACGCCGTAGAGGTTAGGGTGGACGTCACCGGCTTGCTCTCCATGATGGCAGTGGCCATCTTCTTCACTGTCTAAGTCATGCTGCTGAAGACTGTCAGCTCGTCCTTCATCAAGACTCCCCTCTTTCTCTTCCCATCAAGCACCGGAACATGTCCACCATCCTTGTTAGGAGCATCAACATTGATGGTGTCTGACTCCTGGGTGTTTGGATACTCGGGCATCGACGAGCCCAGCGGCTGACTCGGGCCCAGGGCATGCTTGCCGGTTGCTTGCCCGAAGGTGAAGATCTACTGCATCTAGTGGTAGTTCTGTATGGGTGTGTTGAGGAACTCCGCGTCCTCAGGGTGAGCCTAAGAAAGAAACATGACAAAGTGGGTAGTTAGAATGGCAAAGATTCATAGGCTTAAACAATTGGTTAGTTAGAATGACATGGTATGTGAGCTAACCGCAATGTGACCTTGGTAGTGCTTTGCCTCCAAGGATCGAGCAGGCGTCCTCATCCCATGAAGCACTGCTTAGGTCTTTGAGCTTGGACACCGTTATCCACCTCGCTCTCAATCTCCTGAGGTGGTTGTAGACCTGGGTCGAGCTGACCTCCTATCCATAAAACTCGACACCTGATTTGTAATAGCGTTCAAGTGTACCTCCTTGAAGCCCTTGCCAGTCCTTATCCCACTAGCTATGATCTCATACATCTTGTTAAGCTCGAATATCGACGGAACGGTCGCCATTTCTTGGTGTTCCCCCTTGCTACGTCTTGAGTTTGCGTTGGTTTTCCTTGAAGAGGAAAGGGTGATGCGGCAATAGTAGCGTAAGTATTTTCCTCAGTTTTTGAGAACCAATGTATCAATCCAGTAGGAGGCTCCTCAAAAGTCCCACGCACCTACACAAACAAACAAAGAACTCGCAACCAACGCAATAAAGGGGTTGTCAATCCCTTCACGGCCACTTGGAAAGTGAGATCTGATAGAGATAGTATGATTAGATAAATATATTTTTGGTATTTTATGATATGGACTGGAAAAGTAAAGATGCAAATAAAAGTAGATTGAAAGCTTATGTGATAAAAGATAGACCCGGGGGCCATAGGCTTCACTAGTGGCTTCTCTCAAGATAGCATAAGTATTACGGTGGGTGAACAAATTACTGTCGAGCAATTGAGAGAAAAGCAAATAATTATGAGATTATCTAGGCATCATCATGTATATAGGCATCACGTCCGCGACAAGTACACCGACTCATGCCTGCATCTACTACTATTACTCCACACATCGACCGCTATCCAGCATGCATCTAGAGTATTAAGTTCATAAGAACAGAGTAACGCATTAAGAAAGATGACATGATGTAGAGGGATAAACTCATGCAATATGATATAAACCTCATCTTTTTATCCTCGATGGCAACAATACAATACGTGCCTTGCTGCCCCTGCTGTCACTGGGAAAGGACACCGCAAGATTGAACCCAAAGCTAAGCACTTCTCCCATTGCAAGAAAGATCAATCTAGTAGGCCAAACCAAACTGATAATTTGAAGAGACTTGCAAAGATAACTCAATCATACATAAAAGAATTCAGAGGAGATTCAAATATTTCTCATAAATAAACTTGATCATAAACCCACAATTCATCGGATCTCAACAAACACACTGCAAAAAGAGTTACATCAAATAGATCTCCAAGAAGATCAAGGAGAACATGGTATTGAGATCCAAAAAGAGAGAAGAAGCCATCTAGCTAATAACTATGGACCCCAAGGTCTGTGGTAAACTATCACAACTCATCGGAGGGTATATGGTGTTGATGTAGAAGCCCTCCATGGTCGATTTTCCCCCTCCGACGGAGCGCCGACGAAGGCTCCATGATGGGATCTCGCGGATACAGAAGGTTATGGCGGTGGAAATTGTTTTTCGTTGGCTCCCTGGATGTTCTCGGGGTACGTGGGTATATATAGGAGGAAGAAGTAGGTCGGTGGCCGCTCGAGGGGCCCACGAGATAGGGGGGCGTGCACTGTAGGGGTGGGCGCGCCCTCCACCCTCGTGGTCGCCTCGGCTGCTTCTTGACTTGCACTCCAAGTCCTCTGGATACATTCGTTCCAAAAATCATGCTCCCGAAGGTTTCATTCCGTTTGGAATCCATTTGATATTCCTTTTCTTTGAAATACTGAAATAGGCAAAAAACAACAATACGGGCTGGGCCTCCGGTTAGTAGGTTAGTCCCAAAAATGATATAAATGTGTAAAATAAAGCCCCATAAACATCCAAAACGGGTAATATAATAGCATGGAACAATAAAAAAATTATAGATACGTTGGAGACGTATCAAGCATCCCCAAGCTTAATTCCTGCTCGTCCTTGAGTAGGTAAATGACAAAAACAGAATTTTTGATGTGGAATGCTACCTAGCATATTTCTCAATGTAATTTTCGTTACTGTGGCATGAATGTTCAGATCCAATTGATTCAAAATAAAAGTTCATATTGACATAAGAAATAATAATACTTCAAGCATACTAATCAAAGCAATCATGTCTTCTCAAAATAACATGGCTAAAGAAAGTTCGTCCCTACAAAATCAGATAGTTAGGCTATGCTTCATTTTCGTCACACAAAAATGCTCCCAAATTCTACACCCCTGATGACAAGACAAGCAATTGTTTCGTACTTAAATAATCTCAAACTTTTTCAACTTTCACGCAATACATGAGCGTGAGCCATGGATATAGCACTATGGGTGGAATAGAATATGTTGATGGGGATTGTGTGGAGAAGACAAAAAAGAGAAAGTCTCACATTGACGAGGATAATTAACGGGCTATCAAGATGCCCATCAATTGATGTCAACATGAGGAGTAGGGATTGCCATGCAACGGATGCACTAGAGCTATAAATGTATGAAAGCTCAATCAAAAGAAACTGAGTGGGTGTGCATCCAACTTGCTTGCTCACGAAGACCTAGGGCATTTTGAGGAAGCCCATCGTAGGAATATACAAGCCAAGTTCTATAATGAAAAATTCCCACTAGTATAAGAAAGTGACAACATATGAGACCCGCTATATGAAGAACATGGTGCTACTTTGAAGCACAAGTGTGGAAAAGAGATAGTAACATTGCCCCCTTTTTATTTATTTTTCTTTTTTTTTTCTTTTTTGGGCCTTTCTTTTTTTTCTTTTGGCCTTTCCCTTTTTTTCTTTTTGGGGACAATGCTCTAATAATGATGATCATCACACTTTTATTGATTTACAACTCATGAATTACAACTCAAAACTAGAACAAGATATGACTCTATATGAATGCCTCCGGCGGTGTACCGGGATGGGCAATGAATCAAGAGTGACATGTATGAAAAATTATGCAAAGTGGCCTTGCCACAAATACGATGTCAACTAAATGATCATGCAATGGCAATATGACAATAGTAATGCGTGTCATGATGATAAACGGGACGGTGGAAAGTTGCATGGCAATATATCTCGGAATGGCTATGGAAATGCCATAATAGGTAGGTATGGTGGCTGTTTTGAGGAAGAAATAAGGAGGTTTATGTGTGATAGAGCATATCGTATCACGGGGTTTGGATGCACCGGCGAAGTTTGCACCAACTCTCAAGGTGAGAAAGGGCAATGCACGGTACCGAAGAGGCTAGCAATGATGGAAAGGTAAAAGTGCATATAATCCATGGACTCAACATTAGTCAAAAGAACTCATATACTTATTGCAAAAATCTACAAGTCATCAAAAACCAAGAACTACGCGCATGCTCCTAGAGGGATAGATTGGTAGGAAAAGACCATCGCTCGTCCCCGACCGCCACTCATAAGGATGCACAATCCAAGGACACCTCATGTTTCAAATTTGTTACACAACTTTAACCATACGTGCATGCTGCGGGACTTGCTAACTTCAACACAAGCATTCTTTAAATTCATAATCATCCAACTAGCATGATGATAACCCGCAAGTATACGGGATAGTTGTAGCCTCTTTCGATAAGTAAGAGTGTCGAACCCAACGAGGAGCTAAAGGTAGAACAAATACTCTCTCAAGTCCTATCGGCCACTGATACGACTCTACGCACGCTTGACGTTCGCTTTACCTAGAACAAGTATGAAACTAGAAGTACTTTGTAGGTGTGATAGGATAGGTTTGCAAGATAATAAAGAACACGTAAATAAAAAGTAGGGGCTGTTTAGATAAAGATGCAATAAAGTAAATATAGCGAGTGTGGAAAAGTGGTGGCAGGAGTTGTGGAATTGCCCCTAAGCAATTGACTACGTTACTAGACCGGTAATCACTATTGCAATTCTATTTGAGGGAGAGGCATAAGCTAACATACTTTCTCTTCTAGGATCATATGCACTTATGATTGGAACTCTAGCAAGCATCCACAACTACTAAAGATCATTAAGGTAAAACCCAACCATAGCATTAAAGCATCAAGTCCCCTTTATCCCACACGCAAACAACCTACTTACTCGGGTCTCTGCTTCTGTCACTCACGCCACCCACCATAAGCAAATCATGAACATATTGCAAACCCTACAGCGGGAATCCCTCACGCTTGCGCGACACGGAGAGCACCATAGGAAAGCACTAATAATAAAACATGCAACTCAAACCAATCATAGCAATTCATCAATCACCGATAGGACAACGAAAATGTACTCAGACATCATAGGATGGCAACACATCATTGGATAATAATATGAAGCATAAAGCACCATGTTCAAGTAGAGGGTACAGCGGGTTGTGGGAGAGTGGACCGCTGAACATAGATGGGGGAAGGTGATGGAGATGTTGGTGAAGATGGCGGAGGTGTTGGTGAAGATCGCGGTGATGAGCCCCCGGTAGCGCTCCGGCGCCACCGGAAGCAAGGGGGGGAGATCCCCCTTCTTCTTCTTCCTTGACCTCCTCCCTAGATGGGAGAAGGGTTTCCCCTCTGGTCCTTGGCTCCCATGGCGTGGGAGGGGCGAGAGCCCCTCCGAGATTGGATCTATCTCTCTGTTTCTGCGTTCTGGAATTCTGCCCTGGCACCGTTTCTTTTATATCCGGAGATCCGTAACTCCGATTGGATTGAAACCTTCGCCCAGATCGTTTTCCAAAAATTAGCTTTCTTGCGACCAAAGAAGGGCATCAACCGCCTTACGAGTGGCCCAGGAGGGTGGGGGGCGCGCCCACCTAAAGTGGGCGTGGGACCCTATCTCCTGGCCACCTCGGGCACCGTCTCGCGTTGATTATACTTCCCAAAATCAGAAATATTCGAAAATAATTCTCCGTCCGTTTTTATCCCGTTTGGACTCCGTTTGATATGGGGTTTCTGCGAAACATAAAACATGCAACAGACAGGAACTGGCACTGGGCACTGGACCAATATGTTAGTCCCAAAAATAGTATAAAAAGTTGCCAAAAGTATATGAAAGTTGAATAATATTGGCATGGAACAATAAAAAATTATAGATACGACGGAGATGTATCGGCATCCCCAAGCTTAATTCCTCGAGTAGGTAAATGATAAAAAGATAATTTTTGATGTGGAATGGTACCTAGCATAATCTTGATCATATGTCTAATCATGGCATGAATATTAAGACACGAGTGATTCAAAGCAATAGTCTATCATTTGACATAAAAACAATAATATTTAGGGCATCCCAACAAACAATCATGTCTTTCAAAACATCAATGCTTCAGAACGTTATCCCTACAAAATCATAGTCTAGTATGCTCCCTTTTCTTAACACAAGGTACCCCTCATGCCTATCCCGGTGTCAGCCAAGCAATTGTTTCATACTTTAGTATTCTCAAACTTTTTTATCTTTCATGCAATACATGAGTGTGAGCCATGGATATAGCACTATGGGTGGAATAGAATATGATGATGGAGGTTATGTGGAGAAGACAAAAAGGGAGAAAGTCTCACATCAACGGAGCTAATCAACGGGCTATGGAGATGCCCATTAATTGATGTCAATGCGAGGAGTAGGGATTGCCATGCAACGGATGCACTAGAGCTATAAGTGTATGAAAGCACAAACTGAAAACTAAGTGGGTGTGCATCCAACTTGCTTGCTCATGAAGACCTAGGGCATTTGAGGAAGCTCATCATTGGAATATACAAGCCAAGTTCTATAATGAAAATTCCCACTAGTATATGAAAGTGACAACATAGGAGACTCACTATATGAAGAACATGGTGCTACTTTGAAGCACAAGTGTGGAAAAAGGATAGTAACATTGCCCCTTTCCTTTTTCTTTTCTTTTTCCATTTTTTTTCTTTTTTTGGGTGGGCTTCTTTGCCCCCCTTTTTTTATTTAGGCTTCTTTGGCCTTTTCTTTTTTTCCTTTTTCTTATTTTTTTCATGGGGCAATGCTCTATAATGATGATCATCACACTTTTATTTACTTACACCTCAACATTACAACTCGATACTGGAACAAAGATATGACTCTATATGAATGCTTCCGGCGGTGTATCGGGATGTGCAATGATCTAGCGTAGCAATGACATAAAAAAATGGACAAGCCATGAAAACATCATGCTAGCTATCTTACGATCATGCAAAGCAATATGACAATAAATGCTCAAGTCATGTATATGGTGATGATGGAGGTTGCATGGCAATATATCTCGAAATGGCTATGGAAATGCCATAATAGGTAGGTATGGTGGCTGTTTTGAGGAAGATATAAGGAGGCTTATGTGTGATAGAGTGTATCATATCACGGGGTTTGGATGCACCGGCGAAGTTTGCACAGACTCCCAAGGTGAGAAAGGGCAATGCACGGTACCGAAGAGGCTAGCAATGATGGAAAGGTAAAAGTGCGTATAATCCATGGACTCAACATTAGTCATAAAGAACTCACATACTTATTGCAAAAATTTATTAGCCCTTGAAACAAAGTACTACACGCATGCTCCTAGGGGGGAGGTTGGTAGGAGTTAACCCTCGCCCCCCCCCCCCCGACCTTCACGCAAAGATAAACAATCAAATTACAATGCGCGCCAATTTGGTTACATAGTTAGTAGACCATACGTGCATGCTTCGGGAATCACAAACCTTGACACCAACATCCTTACTAAACACAACCATCTACTAGTACCTCCCACATATTATCACCTCTATATCGCAAAACTATTGCAAGGAATCAAACATATCATATTCAGCGATCTACAAGTTTATGTAGGATTTTATGACTAACCATGTGAATGACCAATTCCTGTCATCTCTCTAAATAGATATAAGTGAAGCAAGAGAGTTTAATTCTTTCTACAAAAGATATGCCCACGCTCTAACAAATATAAGTGAAGCAAAAGAGCATTCTATAAATGGCGGTTTTCTATGTGAAGAGAAACAGGCAATCCAGACTTCAAATGATATAAGTGAAGCACATGAAGCATTCTATAAAGCCATACTCAAAAGATTTAAGTGAAGTGCAATGAGCATTCTATAAATCAACCAAGGACTATCTCATACCAGCATGGTGCATAAAATAAAAGTTAAAACCAAATGCAAAAGACGCTCCAAGGTTGCACATATCACATGAACGAAATGAATCCGAAAACATACCGATACTTGTTGAAGAAAGAGGGGATGCCTTCCGGGGCATCCCCAAGCTTAGAAGCTTGAGTCTCCTTGAATATTTACTTGGGGTGCCTTGGGCATCCCCAAGCTTGAGCTCTTGCCTCTCTTCCTTTTCCTCATATCGAGACCTCCTCGCTTAGACACTTCATCCACACAAAACTTCAACAGAAAACTCGGTAAGATCCGTTAGTATAATAAAGCAAATCACCACTCTAAGTACTGTTGCAAACCAATTCATATTTTTTTCGCATTGTGTCTACTGTAATATAACTTTCCCATGGCTTAATCCACTAATATAAATTGATAGATTCATCAAAACAAGCAAACTATGCATCAAAAACAGAATCTGTCAAAAACAGAACAATCTGTAGCAATCTGAACATCCACCATACTTCTGGTACCCCAAAAATTCTACAACAATTAGGAAACATAAAAAAGTTGTATAGCAAGACAGTTCAAAAAGAATCAGAACCGTTTTACATTCCAGTTAAAAATGTAAAATCACGCACTACAGCCAAAGTTTCTGTCCTGCACCGTACAAACCAACAAGCATTGTAAACATCCTAAAGGCAAACCTTGGCACATTATTTTTATAATACAATGGAATTGTACAAGGGGATAATTATTTTTGTTGAAAAGTTTCTGTAATCAAGATTCACAAAGTTTTCGTGAGCATGAACAAAGTTCAAGGCTAGCTCCCACTTCAACAATGCTTGTCTTTCTCACTTTCACTTTCCTTTTTGAAAAGTTTTTAGGTTCCCCTCTTTATTTATTTTTGTTTTTAAACTATATAAAAGCACTCAACAGAAATAAATGACTCTCTAAAACTTCCGGGTTGTCTCCCTGGCAGCGCTTTCTTTAAAGCCATTAAGCTATGGTCTGTGCTTCTGTCACTCACGCCACCCACCATAAGCAAATCATGAACATATTGCAAACCCTACGGTGGGAATCCCTCACGCTTGCGCGACACGGAGAGCACCATAGGACAACACCAATAATAAAACATGCAACTCCAACCAATCATAGCAATTCATCAATCACCGATAGGACAACAAAAATCTACTCAGACATCATAGGATGGCAACACATCATTGGATAGTAATATGAAGCATAAAGCACCATGTTCACGTAGAGGGTACAACGGGTTGCGGGAGAGTGGACCACTGAATATAGATCGGGGAAGGTGATGGAGATGTTGGTGAAGATGATGGAGGTGTTGGTGTAGATCGTGGCACTCGGGCCCTAGTGACAAGCATTAAGCATAGCAAAGTCATAGCAACATCAATCTCAGAACATAGTGGATACTAGGGATCAAACCCTAACAAAACTAACTTGATTACATGGTAAATCTCATCCAACCCATCACCGTCCAGCAAGCCTACGATGGAATTACTCATGCACGGCAGTGAGCATTAATGACCCGCAAGTATACGGGATAGTTGTAGCCTCTTTCGATAAGTAAGAGTGTCGAACCCAACGAGGAGCTAAAGGTAGAACAAATACTCTCTCAAGTCCTATCGGCCACTGATACGACTCTACGCACGCTTGACGCTCGCTTTACCTAGTACAAGTATGAAACTAGAAGTACGTTGTAGGTGTTGTTGGATAGGTTTGCAAGATAATAAAGAGCACGTAAATATAAACTAGGGGCTGTTTAGATAAAGAAGCAATAAAGTAAATATAGCGAGTGTGGAAAAGTGGTGGTAGGAGTTGTGAAATTGTCCCTAAGCAATTGACTATGTTACTAGACCGGTAATCACTATTGCAATTCTATTTGAGGGAGAGGCATAAGCTAACATACTTTCTCTTCTTGGATCATATGCACTTATGATTGGAACTCTAGCAAGCATCTAGGTGTTGTTGGATGATTGGAACTCTGTCACTCACGCCACCCACCATAAGCAAATCATAAACATATTGCAAACCCTACAGCGGAGATCCCTCACGCTTGCGCGACACGGAGAGCACCATAGGACAACACCAATAATAAAACATGAAACTCAAACCAATCATAGCAATTCATCAATCACCAATAGGACAACGAAAATCTACTCAGACATCATAGGATGGCAACACATCATTGGAAAATAATATGAAGCATAAAGCACCATGTTCAAGTAGAGGGTACAGCGGGTTGCGGGAGAGTGGACCCCTGAACATAGATGGGGGAAGGTGATGGAGATGTTGGTGAAGATGATGGAGGTGTTGGTGTAGATCGTGGCGATGATGATGGTCCCCAGCAGCGCTCCGGTGCCACCGGAATCAAGGGGGAGAGGGGCCCCCTTCTTCTTCTTCTTCCTTGACTAGGGAGAAGGGTTTCCCCTCTGGTCCTTGGCTCCCATGGTGTGGGAGGGGCGAGAGCCCCTCCGAGATTGGATCTATCTCTCTGTCTCTCTATGTTTCTGCGTTCCCAGATTCTGCCCCTTCACCGTTTCTTTTATATCCGAAGATCCGTAACTCCGATTGGGGTGATGATGATGGCCCCAGGTAGCGCTCCGGCGCCACTGGAAGCAAGGAGGAGAGAGCCCCCCTTCGTCTTCTTCTTCCTTGACCTCCTCCCTAGATGGGAGAAGGGTTTCCCCTCTGGTCCTTGGCTCCCATGGCAAAGATTTTTTTGGCCTCTCTTATTATAAACCTAATCTCATGAGCCAAAAAGATAGTAACAGCACGCTTAACAGAAGAATGCTCAATATTAGAAAATTCCAGAAAAATTCTTTGTATGCAAGGATGCATATGCATAAATTGTCTTTCAAGCTCAACTACAAGCATAGCGATAGCATCCGCAAGACTACTAGTTCTATGAAGAATAGAACCACCCATAGAAGGTAAAGCACCGGTACAAGTAAAGAAATCTTGAATAACACCTTTGCCAATAATGTTACCACTACCGATTCGAAACTTTTTAGTATGCAAGATAGGGGGTTCTTCAGCAGGAGCATCAGAATTTTCCATGTTATCATTATTGTCCATATTGACGATAATCTCCCCAATTTCAGACATAACGGCAGACAAAAGCAAAGAAGAAGAGGGGATTGAAAAAGAGAGGGCGAATAAAACGGCAAGGGTGAAGTGGGGGAGAGGAAAACGAGAGGCAAATGGCAAATAATGTAAATGCGAGGGAGATGAGTTTGTGATGGGTACTTGGTATGTCTTGACTTGAGCGAAGACGTCCCCAGCAACGGTGCCAGAAATCCTTCTTGCTACGTCTTGAGCTTGCGTTGGTTTTCCTTGAAGGGGAAAGGGTGATGCAGCAATAGTAGCGTAATATTTCCCTTAGATTTTGAGAGCAAGGTATCAATCCAGTAGGAGGCTCCTCAAAAGTCCCACGCGCCTACACAAACAAACAAAGAACTTGCAACCAACGCAATAAAGGGGTTGTCAATCCCTTCACGGCCACTTGCGAAAGTGAGATCTAATAGAGATAGTATGATAAGATAAATATATTTTTGGTATTTTATGATATAGATTGGAAAAGTAAAGATGCAAATAAAAGTAGATTGAAAGCTTATATGATAAAAGATAGACCCGGAGGCCATAGGTTTTACTAGTGGCTTCTCTGAAGATAGCATAAGTATTACGGTGGGTGAACAAATTACTGTCGAGCAATTGATAGAAAAGCGAATAATTATGAGATTATCTAGGCATGATCATGTATATAGGCATCACGTCCGCGACAAGTAGACCGACTCCTGCCTGCATCTACTACTATTACTCCACACATCGACCGCTATACAGCATGCATCTAGAGTATTAAGTTCATAAGAACAGAGTAACGCATTAAGAAAGATGACATGATGTAGAGGGATAAACTCATGCAATGTGATATAAACCCCATCTTTTTATCCTCGATGGCAACAATATAATACGTGCCTTGCTGCCCCTGCTGTCACTGGGAAAGGACACCGCAAGATTGAACCCAAAGCTAAGCACTTCTCCCATTGCAAGAAAGATCAATCTAGTAGGCCAAACCAAACTGATAATTCGAAGAGACTTGTGATAACCCACAATGTAGGGGATCGCAATAGCTTTCGAGGGTAGAGTATTCAACCCAAATTTATTGATTCGACACAAGGGGAGCCAACGAATATTCTTAAGTATTAGCAGTTGAGTTGTCAATTCAACCACACCTGGATAACTTAGTATATGCAGCAAAGTATTTAGTAGCAAAGTAGTATGATAATAAAGGTAACAGTGGCAAAAGTAAATATAATAGTTTTGTAGTAATTGTAACAATAGCAACGGAAAAGTAAATAAGCGAAGCACAATGTGTGAAAAGCTCGTAGGCATTGGATCAGTGATGGATGATTATGTCGGATTGCGATTCCTCATGTAATAGCTATAACATAGGGTGACACAGAACTAGCTCCAGTTCATCAATGTAATGTAGGCATGTATTCCGAATATAGTCATACGTGCTTATGGAAAAGAACTTGCATGACATCTTTTGTCCTACCCTCCCGTGGCAGCGGGGTCCTAGTGGGAACTAAGGGATATTAAGGCCTCCTTTTAATAGAGAACCGGAACAAAGCATTAGCACATAGTGAATACATGAACTCCTCAAACTATGGTCATCACCGAGAAGTATCCCGATTATTGTCACTTTGGGGTTGTCGGATCATAACACATAATAGGTGACTATAGACTTGCAAGATAGGATCAAGAACACACATATATTCATGAAAACATAATAGGTTCAGATCTGAAATCATGGCACTTGGGCCCTAGTGACAAGCATTAAGCATAGCAAAGTCATAGCAACATCAATCTCAGAACATAGTGGATACTAGGGATCAAACCCTAACAAAACTAACTTGATTACATGGTAAATCTCATTCAACCCATCACCATCCAGCAAGCCTACGATGGAATTACTCACGCACGGCGGTGAGCATCATGAAATTGGTGATGGAGGATGGTTAATGATGACGACGGCGACGAATCCCCCTCTCCGGAGCCCCGAACGAACTCCAGATTAGCCCTCCCAAGAGAGATTAGGGCTTGGTGGTGGATCCGTATCGTAAAACACGATGAAACTTTCTCTCTGATTTTTTTCTCCGCGAAACGGAATATATGGAGTTGGAGTTGAGGTCGGTGGAGCCTCAGGGGGGCCCACGAGATAGGGGGGCGCGCCCAGGGGGGAGGGCGCGCCCCCCACCCTCGTGGACAGGGTGTGGGCCCCCTGGTCTTGAATATTTCACCAGTATTTTTTATATTTTCCAAAACTTGTCTCCGTGGATTTTCAGGTCATTCCGAGAACTTTTGTTTTCTACACATAAAACAACATCATGGCAGTTCTGCTGAAAACAGCGTCAGTCCGGGTTAGTTTCATTCAAATCATGCAAGTTAGAGTCCAAAACAAGGGCAAAAGTGTTTGGAAAAGTAGATACGCTTGGAGACGTATCAACTCCCCCAAGCTTAAACCTTTGCTTGTCCTCAAGCAATTCAGTTGATAAACTGAAAGTGATAAAGAACAACTTTTACAAACTCTGTTTGCTCTTGTTGCTGTAAACATGTAAAGCCAGCATTTAGGTTTCAGCAATATTATGAACTAACCATATTCACAATAACACCTAGGTCTCACAATTACTCATATCAATGGCATAATCAGCTAGCGAGTCATAATAATAAAACTCGGATGACAACACCTTCTCAAAACAATCATAACATGATATAACAAAATGGTATCTCGCTAGCCCTTTCTGAAACCGCAAAACATAAATGCAGAGCACCTGTATAGATCAAGGACTGACTAAACATTGTAGTTCATGGTAAAAGAGATCCAGTCAAGTCATACCCAATATAAACCAATACTAATGAATGCAAATGACAGTGTGCTCTCCAGCGGGTGCTTTTTAATAAGAAGGTGATGACTCAACATAAAAGTAAATAGATAGGCCCTTCACAGAGGGAAGCAGGGATTTGTAGAGGTGCCAGAGCTCGATTTTAAAATAGAGATTGAATAACATTTTGAGCGGCATACTTTCACTGTCAACACAACAACTATGAGATGGCTGTATCTTCCATACTACATGCATTATAGGCAGTTTCCAAACAGACTGGTAAAAGTTTATACTCCCCCACCACCAACAAGCATCAATCCATGGCTTGCTCGAAACAACGAGTGCCTCCAACTAACAACATCCCTGGGGGAGTTTTGTTTAATTATATTGATTTGCTTTGATCTTTTTGGATCATGGGACTGGACATCTCGGTTACCGGCCCTTTCTTGTGAATGAGGAGCGGAGTCCACTCCTCTTGAGAATAACCCACCTAGCATGGAAGATATAGGCAGCCCTAGTTGAAACATGAGCTGCTCGAGCATACAAAACAGAATTTTATTTGAAGGTTTGGAGTTTGGCACATACAAATTTACTTGGAACGGCAGGTAGATACCGCATATAGGAAGGTATGGTGGACTCATATGGAACAACTTTGGGGTTTAAGGAGTTTGGATTCACAAGCAGTATTCCCGCTTAGTACAGGTGAAGGCTAGCAAAAGGCTGGGAAGCGACCAATTGAGAGAGCGACAACAGTCATGAACATGCGTTAAAATTAATTCACACCGAGTACAAGCATGAGTAGGATATAATCCACCATGAACATAAATGTTGTGAAGTCTGTGTTGATTTGTTTCAACTACATGCGTGAACATGTGCCAAGTCGAGTCACTCAATTCATTCAAAGGAGGATACCATCCCATCATACCACACCATAATCATTTTAATAGCATGTTGGCGTGCAAGGTAAACCATTATAACTCATAGCTAATCAAGCATGGCACAAGCAACTATAATCTCTAAATGTCATTAAAAATATGTTTACTTCATAATAAGCTGAATCAGGAACGATGAACTCATCATATTTACAAAAACAAGAGAGGTCGAGTTCATACCAGCTCCTCTCATCTCAATCAGTCCATCATATATCGTCATTATTGCCTTTCACTTGCACAACCGAACGATGTGTATAATAATAATAGTGCACGTGCTTTGGACTAAGCTGGAATCTGCAAGCATTATCAACTCAAGAGAGAAGACAAAGTAATATGGGCTCTAAGTTAAATAAACAATCATGCATAAGAGAGTCACTAAACATTTTCGATATGGTCTTCTACTCTCGACCCCCAAAGGAAAGAAAAGAAAATAAAACTATTTACACGGGAAAGCTCCCAACAAGTAAAAGAAGAACTAGAAATCTTTTTGGGTTTTCATTTTAACTTCTACTATAATCATGGGAATTAAACTAACTATTTTTTGGTTTTTCTTATGGTTTATCAAACACACAAGAAGAAAACTAGAAAAAGAAAATTAAACTAGCATGGATAATACAATGAAAGAGTATGAGCACCGACGACTAGAATAGTGTGTGAACATGAATGTAAAGTCGGTGAGAAATACGTACTCCACCAAGCTTAAGCTTTTGGCCTAAGTTGGTCTATAGCCAAGGACCGCGGCTACTCTCCTCGGTGTACTGAGGGGTGTAATCAGGATACCACTGGCTGGCCATCTCCTTCAGATCCCATTGGTAAGATGATGCACGATAAGGGTCCAGTGAAGGTTCCGGCTTAGGCTCAGGTTCTGGAGTGGATGCTTGGCCTCGATAAGCGTACACCGCTTCTGGCGTGACAAGAAAATTATCTGCAATCAAATCAAACAACAGAGGCGCATGCAGAATAATAGTCTCATTGTGCTTCTTATTAAATCTCAGGTTATACAGAAGCATCTTATCTTCGTTGTCAACAATAAACTCATGTTCTACCATGCTCTTGTAATCTAAAATGTAAGGAGGCAAAATTGTCTCCTCTTTCTCATGGTGCCTAATAGGTATCTCAAAATATTTAGCAAGACGTGCAACATAGATACCTCCAAAGATGGGGCCTTTCGTACGATTCAGGCTTAGCCGTTTAGCAATAACGACACCCATACTAAAACTATTATCACCAAACAAGGCATGGTGAAGAATAATAATATCAGGAACATTGAAGTTTCCACTATTTCCACGACCAATTAAGCACCTACTAGCAAATATGGCAAAGTAGCACAAAACAGGAAAGTGTATGCTAGAGATTCTCGCATCGGAACCCTTCTTTGGATCCCCTACAGTGATAGTGTTAACAAAGCCATCCACATCTTTACGATGTGGTTCATCTAATCTACCTCCAAAGGGTATTTTACATACCGCACAAAAATCACGTAAAGACATTTCCCTGAATCCATCATATAAATGGAATGATACTGAAGGTGGTGACTTCTTAGGATAATAATAAAAATTTTGCACGAAAGTATTGGTGAGTAAGAGATACTGATTGATCCGGTCGTGGAGGAAATCGGTGAGGCCTGCATTCTCGATCAAAGAATAAAAGTCTTCATAAATTCCAGCTTCTCTCAAGAATTCGTCACAGGGCCATTCACACGACCGTACTTCCGCTATGCGAGGAAGATTATACTTGGCCTTTTCCTCCTCCTTAGCTTGTTTTTCCTGGGAGCCTTGGCTAGAAGAGCCCCTCAAAAATCTCCTTAACATTTTCTGAAATTTCTGAAATTTTAGTAACTTCAAAATAGAAGTGAATAAAACTAAACAAGATTGGTAGAAACTACTCCTACAAGTGCCTAGAGCCTATAGCATGCATTAGAATTACTTGAGACCTCATAAAGTTGACATGCAAGCTCAAGAACAGGGTCACCTATGCAGCAAAAAATTTGCAATGAATAAAGCACTAGAACAAAAACTAATTGGACCAATGGAGGAGTCACATACCAAGCAACAATCTCCCAAAGCAGTTTTGTGAATGGAGCTTTGAGCAAGGAGATCGAAAATCACAGCAAAATGAGCTAGAACTCGTGCTTGAGCTAGATGGGGATTTTTTGGGAAGAAGATGGAGTGTGTGGGTGCTGGCATAAGTGGAGGGGGCCACCATGGGCCCACGAGACAGGGGGCCGTGCCCTCCACCCACGTGGCCAGGTGCTTGCCCCTCCTGCAGTGTTTTCAGTGCCTAAAATCCTCAAATATTCCATAAAAAATCATACTAAATTTGCAGGGCATTTGGAGCACTTTTATTTTCAGGATATTTTTTATTGCACGGATAATTCAGAAAACAGACGGATAATACTATTTTTGCTTTATTTATTCTAAATAAAAGAAAGTAAAAAGAGGGTACAGAAGGTTGTGCCTTCTAGTTTCATCCATCGCATGATCATCAAAATGAATCCATTAACAAGGTTGATCAAGTCTTGTTAACAAGCTCATTTCGAATAACATAGAACCGGAGAAATTTCGAATAACACTAAGTTATCTCAACAGGGATATGAACATCCCCAACAATAAGAATATCATACTTTTTTCTTGACAGTAGGAAGAGGAAATTCAAAACCTCCAATAATAATAGTTGGAACTTTTCCAATAGAATTGATGCTATGAACTTGAGATTGTTTCCTCGGAAAGTGTACCGTATGCTCATTACCATTAACATGAAAAGTGACATTGCCTTTGTTGCAATCAATAACAGCCCCTGCAGTATCCAAAAAGGGTCTACCAAGGATAATCGACATACTATCGTCCTCGGGAATATCAAGAATAACAATGTCCGTTAAGATAGTGACGTTTGCAACCACAACAGGCACATCCTCACAAATACCGACAGGTATAGTAGTTGATTTATCAGCCATTTGCAAAGATATTTCAGTAGGTGTCAACTTACTCAAGTCAAGTCTAAGATATAAAGAGAGAGGCATAACACTAACACCGGCTCCAAGATCACATAAAGCAGTTTTAACATAGTTTCGTTTAATGGAGCATGGTATAGTTGGTACTCCTGTATCTCCAAGTTTCTTTGGTATTCCACCCTTAAAAGTATAATTAGCAAGCATGGTGGAAATTTCAGCTTCCGGTATCTTTCTTTTATTTGTAATGATATCCTTCATATACTTAGCATAAGGATTTAATTTAGGCATATGAGTTAAAAGCATACGTAAGAAAATAGGTCTAATCATTTCAGCAAAGCGCTCAAAATCCTCATCATCCTTTGTCTTGGATGGTTTAGGAGGAAAGGGCATGGGTTTCTGAACCCATGGTTCTCTCTCTCTACCATGCTTACTAGCAACAAAGTCTCTCTTATAATAACGTTGATTCTTTGATTGTGGGTTATCAAGATCAACACCAGGCTCAATCTCTACTTCATTATTTTTTCTAGGTTGAGCATCAACATGATCATTATCATTAACATTATCACTAGGTTCATGTTCATCACCTAATTGAGTTTCAGCATCAGAAATAGAAATATCATTGGGATTCTCAGGTGTGTCTACAGCAGGTTCACTAGAAGCATGCAAAGTCCTATCATTTTTCTTTTTCTTCTTTTTGGAAGAACTAGGTGCCTCTAAATTATTTCTCTGAGAATCCTGCTCGATTCTCTTAGGGTTGCCTTCAGGATACAAAGGTTCCTCAGTCATTTTACCGGTTCTAGTAGCCACTCTAATAGCAAGGTCAGGTTTATTATTTAATTCATCAAGCAAATCAGTTTGAGCTTTAAGTACTTGCTCAGCTTGAGTAGCAACCATAGAAGCATATTTGCTAACGAGTTTAAGTTCACCTTTAACTCTAGCCATATAATCACTCAAGCATCCTATCTCGAAAGCATTATTCTTTAATTCTCTACCAACATAAGCATTAAAACTTTCTTGTCTAGCCATAAAGTCATCAGATTCATCTAAGCATGGGCTATGAAATTTAGTAGAGGGAATTTCAACTTTATCATATCTATAGAGAGAATTTACCTTTACTACCTATGTCGGGTTATCAAGACAATGTGCTTCATCGACAGGTGGTATATTAAGACCATGCATTTCTTCAATAGGAGGTAAATTCTTAACATCTTCAGCTTTAATACCTTTTTCTTTCATTGATTTCTTTGCCTCTTGCATATCTTCAGGACTGAGAAATAAAACACCTCTCTTCTTCGGAGTGGATTTAGGAATAGGCTCAGGAGTTGGCTCAATTGGTTTGGGAATTGCCTCAGGAATTGGCTCAAGGAGAGTCCAATTATTTTCATTAGGCAACATATTATTCAACAGTAATTCAGCTTCATCGACTGTTCTTTCCCTGAAAAACACAACCAGCACAACTATCCAAGTAGTCTTTGGAAGCATCAGTGAGTCCATTATAAAAGATATCAAGTATTTCATTTTTCTTAAGAGGATGATCAGGCAAAGCATTAAATAATCGGAGAAGCCTCCCCCAAGCTTGTGGGAGACTCTCTTCTTCGATTTGCACAAAGTTATATATTTCCCGCAAGGCAGCTTGTTTCTTATGAGCAGGGAAATATTTAGCAAAGAAGTAATAAATCATATCCTGGGGACTACGCACACAACCAGGATCAAGAGAATTAAACCAAGTCTTAGCATCACCCTTTAATGAGAACAGAAATATCTTAAGGATATCATAATAGCGAGACTTCTCATCATTAGTAAACAGGGTAGCTATATCATTCAACTTGGTAAGATGTGCCACAACAGTTTTAGATTCAAGGCCATAAAAAGGATCAGATTCAACCAAAGTAATAATCTCAGGATCAATAGAGAATTCATAATCCTTATCACTAACACAGATAGGTGAAGTAGCAAAAGCAGGGTCAGGTTTCATTCTAGCATTAAGAGATTGCTGCTTCCATTTAGCTATTAACTTTTTAAGATCGTATCTATCTTTGCAAGCAAAAATAGCTCTAGCAGCTTCCTCCTCCATAACATAATCCTCAGGAACAAAAGGTAATTCATAATCAGGGGGAGAAGTTTCATCATCACTATCATCAATAATAGCATCTTCAATGATTTCATTCTCTCTAACCCTAGCAAGTTGTTCATCAAGAAATTCACCTAATGGCAAAGTAGTTTCATCATAAGTATCATGCATAGCATAAGTGGCATCATCAATAACATGCGACATATCAGAACTCATAGCAGTGGTAGGTTTAGGTGTCGCAAGCTTACTAATAACAGAAGGAGAATCTAGTGCAGAGCTAGATGGCAGTTCCTTACCTCCCCTCGTAGTTGAGGGCAAAATATTAGTTCTTTCGTCTTTCAAGTTCCTCATAGTGATCAACAAATATAAATCCCAAGTGACTCAAGGAATAGAGCTATGCTCCCCAGCAACGGTGCCAGAAATTAGTCTTGATAACCCACAAGTGTAGGGGACCGCAACAGCTTTCGAGGGTAGAGTATTCAACCCAAATTTATTGATTCGACACAAGGGGAGCCAAAGAATATTCTTAAGTATTAGCAGTTGAGTTGTCAATTCAACCACACCTGGATAACTTAGTATCTGCAGCAAAGTATTTAGTAGCAAAGTAGTATGACAATAAGGGTAACAGTGGCAAAAGTAAAGATAATAGTTTTGTAGTAATTGTAACAATAGCAACGGAAAAGCAGCTCGTGGACATTGGATCAGTGATGGATGATTATGTCGGATGCGATTCCTCATGTAATAGCTATAACATAGGGTGACACAGAACTAGCTCCAGTTCATCAATGTAATGTAGGCATGTATTCCGAATATAGTCATACGTGCTTATGGAAAAGAACTTGCATGACATCTTTTGTCCTACCCTCCCGTGGCAGCGGGGTCCTAGTGGAAACTAAGGGATATTAAGGCCTCCTTTTAATAGAGAACCAGAACAAAGCATTAGCACATAGTGAATACATGAACTCCTCAAACTGTGGTCATCACCGAGAAGTATCCCGATTATTGTCACTTCGGAGTTGTCGGATCATAACACATAATAGGTGACTATAGACTTGCAAGATAGATCAAGAACACACATATATTCATGAAAACATAATAGGTTCAGATCTGAAATCATGGCACTCGGGCCCTAGTGACAAGCATTAAGCATAGCAAAGTCATAGCAACATCAATCTCAGAACATAGTGGATACTAGGGATCAAACCCTAACAAAACTAACTTGATTACATGGTAAATCTCATCCAACCCATCACCGTCCAGCAAGCCTACGATGGAATTACTCATGCACGGCAGTGAGCATTAATGACCCGCAAGTATACGGGATAGTTGTAGCCTCTTTCGATAAGTAAGAGTGTCGAACCCAACGAGGAGCTAAAGGTAGAACAAATACTCTCTCAAGTCCTATCGGCCACTGATACGACTCTACGCACGCTTGACGCTCGCTTTACCTAGTACAAGTATGAAACTAGAAGTACGTTGTAGGTGTTGTTGGATAGGTTTGCAAGATAATAAAGAGCACGTAAATATAAACTAGGGGTTGTTTAGATAAAGAAGCAATAAAGTAAATATAGCGAGTGTGGAAAAGTGGTGGTAGGAGTTGTGAAATTGTCCCTAAGCAATTGACTATGTTACTAGACCGGTAATCACTATTGCAATTCTATTTGAGGGAGAGGCATAAGCTAACATACTTTCTCTTCTTGGATCATATGCACTTATGATTGGAACTCTAGCAAGCATCTAGGTGTTGTTGGATGATTGGAACTCTCTCACTCACGCCACCCACCATAAGCAAATCATAAACATATTGCAAACCCTACAACGGAGATCCCTCACGCTTGTGCGACACGGAGAGCACCATAGGACAACACCAATAATAAAACATGCAACTCAAACCAATCATAGCAATTCATCAATCACCGATAGGACAACGAAAATCTACTCAGACATCATAGGATGGCAACACATCATTGGAAAATAATATGAAGCATAAAGCACCATGTTCACGTAGAGGGTACAGCGGGTTGCGGGAGAGTGGACCACTGAATATAGATCGGGGAAGGTGATGGAGATGTTGGTGAAGATGATGGAGGTGTTGGTGTAGATCGTGGCGATGATGATGGCCCTTGGCAGCGCTCCGGCGCCACCGGAAGCAAGGGGGAGAGGGCCCCCTTCTTCTTCTTCTTCCTTGACCTTCTCCCTAGATGGGAGAAGGGTTTCCCCTCTAGTCCTTGGCTCCCATGGCGTGAGAGGGGCGAGAGCCCCTCTGAGATTGGATCTTCTCTCTGTCTCTCTCTGTTTCTGCGTTCCCAGATTCTGCCCCTTTGCCGTTTCTTTTATATCCGGAGATCCGTAACTCCGATTGGGGTGAACCTTTCGCCTAGATTTTTCTCATAAAATTCGATTTCTTGCGGCAAAAGAAGAGCGTCAACCGCCTTACAGGTGGCCCGAGAGAGTGCCAGGCGCGCCCAGGGGGAGGGTGCACCCCCTATCTCCTGGCCACCTCGGACACCGTTCCGCGTTGATTCTTCCTCCGGAAAACCCCAAATATTCCAAAATAATTCTCCATCCAATTTTTATCCTGTTTGGATTCCGTTTGATATTAGGTTTCTACGAAACATAAAACATGCAACAAACAGGAACTGACACTGGATCAATATGTTAGTCCCAAAAAATAGTATAAAAAGTTGCCAAAAGTATATGAAAGTTGAAGAATATTGGCATGGAACAATCAAAAATTATCGATACATCAGCATCCCCACGCTTAATTCCTACTCATCCTCGAGTAGGTAAATGATAAAAAAAGGTAATTTTCGATGTGGAATGCTACCTAGCATAATCTTGATCAAATGTCTAATCAATGCATTAATATTAAGACACGAGTGATTCAAAGCAATAGTCTATCATTTGACATAAAAACAATAATACTTCGAGCGTACCAATAAAGCAATCATGTCTTTTCAAAACAACAAGGCCAAAGCAAGCTTATCCCTACAAAATCATATAGTTTGGCCATGCTTCATTTTCGTCACACAAAATGCCCCCATCATGCACAACCCCGATGACAAGCCGAGCAATTGGTTCATACTTTTTAACGCGCTTCAACTTTTTCAACCCTCACGCAATACATGAGCACAAGCCATGGATATAGCACTATAGGTGGAATAGAATATGATGGTGGATGTTTATATGGAGAAGACAAAAAAGGGAGAAAGTCTCACATCGATGCGGCTAATCAACGGGCTATGGAGATGCCCATCAATTGATGTCAATGCGAGGAGTAGGGATTGCCATGCAACGAATGCACTAAGAGCTATAAGTGTATGAAAGCTCAAACTGAAAACTAAGTGGGTGTGCATCCAACTTGCTTGCTCATGAAGACCTAGGGCATTTGAGGAAGCCCATCGTTGGAATATACAAGCCAAGTTCTATAATGAAAATTCTCACTAGTATATGAAAGTGATAACATAGGAGACTCTCTATATGAAGAACATGGTGCTACTTTGAAGCACAAGTGTGGAAAAAGGATAGTAACATTGCCCCTTTTCTTCTTTTTTTCTTTTTTCTTCGTTTTTTTCTTTTTCTTTTCTTTTTGGGTGGGCTTCTATGGCCCCCTTTTTTATTTAGGCTTCTTTGGCCTTTCCTTTTTTTCTTTTTTTCTTTTTTATTTTTTTTCATGGGGCAATGCTCTATAATGATGATCATCACACTTTTATTTACTTACAACTCAATATTATAACTCGATACTAGAACAAAGATATGACTCTATATGAATGCTTCCGGCGGTGTACCGAGATGTGCAATGATCTAGCGTAGCAATGACATCAAAAAACGGACAAGCCATGAAAACATCATGCTAACTATCTTACGATCATGCAAAGCAATATGACAATGAATGCTCAAGTCATGTATATGATGATGATGGAAGTTGGATGGCAATATATCTCAGAATGGCTATGGAAATGCCATGATAGGTAGGTATGGTGGCTGTTTTGAGGAAGATATAAGGGGGTTTATGTGTGATAGAGCGTATCATATCACGGGGTTTGGATGCACCGGTGAAGTTTGCACCAACTCTCAAGGTGAGAAAGGGCAATGCAAGGTACCGAAGAGGCTAGCAATGATGGAAAGGTAAAATTGCGTATAATCCATGGACTCACATTAGTCATAAAGAACTCATATACTTATTGCAAAAGTTTATTAGCCCTCAAAGCAAAGTACTACTACGCATGCCCCTAGGGGGATAGATTGGTAGGAAAAGACCATCGCTCGTCCCCGACCGCCACTCATAAGGAAGATGATGTCTACTCCACAACCTTCTTCTTGTAGACGTTGTTGGGCTTGCAAGTGCACAGGTTTGTAGGACAGTAGCAAATTTCCCTCAAGTGGATGACCTAAGGTTTATCAATCCGTGGGAGGCATAGGATGAAGATGGTCTCTCTCAAAGAACCTTGCAACCAAATAACAAAGAGTCTCTTGTGTCCCCAACACACCCAATACAATGGTAAATTGTATAAGTGCACTAGTTTGGCGAAGAGATGGTGATACAAGTGCAATATGGATGGTAGATATGGGTAACTGTAATATGAAATTATAAAAACAGCAAGGTAGCAAGCGATAAAAGTGAGTGTAAACAGTATTGCAATGGGAGGAAACAAGGCCTAAGGTTCATACTTTCACTAGTGCAAGTTCTCTCAACAATAATAACATAGATAGATCATATAACAGTCCCTCAGCATGCAACAAAGAGTCACTCCAAAGCCACTAATAACGGAGATCAAACGAAGAGATTATGGTAGGGTACGAAACCACCTCAAAGTTATTCTTTCGGATCAATCTATTCAAGAGTTCGTACTAGAATAACACCTTAAGACACAAATCAACCAAAACCCTAATGTCACCTAGATACTCCATTGTCACCTCAAGTACCCGTGGGCATGATTATACGATATGCATCACACAATCTCAGATTCATCTATTCAACCAACACAAAGTACTTCAAAGAGTGCCCCAAAGTTTCTACTAGAGAGTCAAGACAAAAACATGTGCCAACCCCTATGCATAGGTTCATGGGCGGAACCCGCAAGTTGATCACCAAAACATACATCAAGTGGATCACGTGATATCCCATTGTCACCACAGATACGCACGGCAAGACATACATCAAGTGTTCTCAAATCATTAAAGACTCAATCCGATAAGATAACTTCAAGAGGAAAACTCAATTCATCACAAGAGAGTAGAGGGGGAGAAACATCATAAGATCCAACTATAATAGCAAAGCTCGCGATACATCAATATTGTGCCATAGAGAGAACACGAGAGAGAGAGAGAGAGATCAAACACATAGCTACTGGTACATACCCTCAGCCCCGAGGGTGAACTACTCCCTCCTCGTCATGGATAGCGCCGGGATGATGAAGATGGCCGCCGGTGATGGGCTCCCCCTCCGGTAGGGTGCCGGAACGGGCTCCCGAGAGGTTTTTGGTGGCTACAGAGGCTTGCGGCGGCGGAAATCCCGATCTATCTTCGTATTTGATGGTTTTAGGGTATATGGGAATATATAGGCGAAAGAAGTCGATCGGGGGAGCCTCGAGGGGCCCAGGAGACAGGGGCGCGCCCTCCTATCTCCTGGCTTCCTCGAAGCTTCCCTGGCTTCAAGTCTCCGAGATTGCTTCTGTTCCAAAAATAACTTTTCCGAAGGTTTCATTCCGTTTGGACTCCGTTTGATATTCCTTTTCTTCGAAACACTGAAATAGGCAAGAAAACAACAATATGGGCTGGGCCTCCGGTTAGTAGGTTAGTCCCAAAAATGATATAAATGTGTAAAATAAAGCCCATAAACATCCAAAAGGGGTAATATAATAGCATGGAACAATCAAAAATTATAGATACGTTGGAGACGTATCAGAAGACAATCAAAGAAACACTCCATGCTTCAAATTTGTCACACAACGGTTGCCATACGTGCATGCTGCGGGACTTGCAAACCTCAATACAAGTGTCTCTACAATCCACAACCACCCACTAGCATGACTCTCATATCACCATCTTTATATCACAAAACTATTGCAAGGAATCAAACATATCATATTCAGCGATCTACAAGTTTATGCAGGATTTTATGACTAACCATGTGAATGACCAATTCCTGTCATATCTCTAAATAGATATAAGTGAAGCAGGAGAGTTTAATCCTTTCTACAAAATATATGCCCACGCTCTAACAAATATAAGTGAAGCAAAAGAGCATTCTACAAATGGTGGTTTTCCATGTGAAGAGAAACAGACAATCCAAACTTCAAATGATATAAGTGAAGCACATGAAGCATTCTATAAAGCCACACTCAAAAGATTTAAGTGAAGTGCAATGAGCATTCTATAAATCAACAAAGGACTATCTCATACCAGCATGGTGCATAAAAGAAAAGTGAAAACTAAATGCAAAAGACACTCCAAGACTTGCACATAATGCATGAATGAAACGAATCCAAAAACATACCGATACTTGTTGAAGAAAGAGGGGATGCCTTTCAGGGCATCCCCAAGCTTAGATGCTTGAGTCTCCTTGAATATTTACTTGGGGTGCCTCGGGCATCCCCAAGCTTGAGCTCTTGCATCTCTTCATTTTCCTCATATCGAGACCTCCTCGATTAGACACTTCATCCACACAAAACTTCAACTGAAAACTCGGTAAGATCCGTTAGTATAATAAAGAAAATCACTACTCTAAGTACTGTAGCAAATCAATTCCTATTTTGTTTTTGCATTGTGTCTACTGTAATATAGCTTTTCCATGGCTTAATCCACTAATATAAATTGATAGATTCATCAAAACAAGCAAACTATGCATCAAAAATAGAATCTGTCAAAAACAGAACAGTCTGTAGCAATCTGAACATTCACCATACTTCTGGTACCCCAAAAATTCTAACAAAATTAGGAAAAATAAACAAGTTTTACACCAAGACAGTGCAAAAGTAATCATAACTACTTGACGTTCCAGTTAAAAATGTAAAATCGCGCACTACAACCAAAGTTTCTATCCTGCACCATACAAACCAACAATTATTGTAAACATCCTAAAGGCAAACCTTGGCACATTATTTTTATAATACAATGGAATTGTACAAGGAGATAATTATTTTTGATGAAAAGTTTCTGTAATTAAGATTCACACAGTTTCCGTGAGCATGAACAAAGTTCAAGGAGATCTCCCACTTCAACAATGCTTGTCTCTCTCACTTTCACTTTCCTTTTTGAAAAGTTTTAGGTTCCCCTCTTTATTTTTTTTGTTTTTAAACTATATAAAAGCTCTCAACAGAAATAAATGACTCTCTAAAACTTCCGGGTTGTCTCCCTGTCAGCGCTTTCTTTAAAGCCATTAACCTAGGCTTATAGTGCTCAAGTGATGGATCCACCCGGATCCCAAGGTATATCAAAGCCAATTTTAATCAACAATGATTTGTAATTTAGTAGTGAACACAAAGTAACATATATCATGCAACAACGAAGTCTAACTCTCTTCCTAAGCATCGGCATGTCATAAAAGAACAATTCATGCACACATAGTAAAGGCCAATGCATAGTATACGAAGTTTCTTGCAATTTTATCATATTGGAAACATAGAGAGGTGAAGATATAGTTCCTCTCTCATAATAATTGCAAGTAGGAGCAGCAAGCACATGCATATTATATTCATCAAAATCATCATGTACAATGGTAAAAGGCAACCCATCAATATAATCCTTAATAAGCACAAACTTCTTCGATATAGTGTCGTTGGGAGAATTCAAAAAGATAATAGGACTATCATGCGTGGGTGCAATAGCAACAATTTCATGTTTAACATAAGGGACTATAGCAAGTTCATCTCCATAAGCATAATTCATATTGGCATCTTGGCCATAAGCATATCAAGCATCATCAAAAAGGGATATTTCAAGAGAATCCAAGGGATCATAACAATCGTCATAGCAATCATCCTTCGGTAAGCACGAAGGGGAATTAAACAATGTATGAGTTGAAGAGTTACTCTCGTTAGAAGGTGGGCACGGGTGATCAATCCGCTCTTCCTCCTTCATCAATTTCTTCTTCCATAGCTTCCTGCAAAATATTAGTCTCTTCTTGGACAGCGGAGACTTTCTCAATAAATGCATTAATATTGTAATTGTATTCATAATTTTTATAACAATATCTAAGTATAGCAAAATTTTCAGGTCTATAAACTGCATCATCAAAATCATCAAACTTTTTAAACATAGATTCAATCTCATAAGCACCCGTCAAAGCAACAAATTCTTCTATTTGTTCCACATCATAGTAATCATATCTACCATTAGCATAAGAATCTAAGGTTTCATTATCATTGAATTTGCATGAAAAGGGAAGGTGTGGAGCCTTCATCCTAGAGCAACAAGTATAATCATATATCAAGCATAGTTGACGAGCATACCAACGCAACATAGAAATTTGATCCCATAATAGTTTCCCTTTTTGTGTCAAGCGATAATCCCTAAAGTATTCACGTTGATCCAACGTGTCTCCCATAACAAAGTTGAATGGGGTTTTCTCAGGATTATTAAAGTAGTAGTACATAATTTCTTTCACATAACGAGCATCGAGGGTTTTAGGAGGTTCCCCATCTCCATGAGTAGCATCTACACCTAATTTTTTTGGTATTTTGTGTTCCATATCCATAGCTAAAGATAGAGAACAACTTAGAACAACAAATAAAAATTACTTAGTGATAAAGTAAACAAGCACACACGAGAATATTCACCCCACGTTATGACTCCCTGGCAACGGCGCCAGAAAAAGGTCTTGATGACCCGCAAGTATACGGGATAGTTGTAGCCTCTTTTGATAAGTGAGAGTGTCGAACCCAACGAGGAGCTAAAGGTAGAACAAATAATCTCTCAAGTCCTATCGGCCACTTATACGACTCTACGCACGCTTGAGGTTTGCTTTACCTAGTACAAGTATGAAACTAGAAGTACTTTGTAGGTGTTGTTGGATAGGTTTGCAAGATAATAAAGAGCACATAAATATAAACTAGGGGCTGTTTAGATAAAGAAGCAATAACGTAAATATAGCGAGTGTGGAAAAGTGGTGGTAGGAGTTGTGAAATTGTCCCTAAGCAATTGACTATGTTACTAGACCGGTAATCACTATTGCAATTCTATTTGAGGGAGAGGCATAAGCTAACATACTTTCTCTTCTTGGATCATATGCACTTATGATTGGAACTCTAGCAAGCATCCGCAACTACTAAAGATCATTAAGGTAAAACCCAACCATAGCATTAAAGTATCAAGTCCCCTTTATCCCATACGCAAAAACCTACTTACTCGGGTATGTGCTTCTGTCACTCACGCCACCCACCATAAGCAAATCATAAACATATTGCAAACCCTACAGCGGAGATCCCTCACTCTTGCGCGACACGGAGAGCACCATAGGACAACACCAATAATAAAACATGCAACTCAAACCAATCATAGCAATTCATCAATCACCGATAGGACAACGAAAATCTACTCAGACATCATAGGATGGCAACACATCATTGGAAAATAATATGAAGCATAAAGCACCATGTTCATGTAGAGGGTACAGCGGGTTGCGGGAGAGTGGACCACTGAATATAGATGGGGGAAGGTGATGGAGATGTTGGTGAAGATGATGGAGGTGTTGGTGTAGATTGTGGCGATGATGATGGTCCCCAGCAGCGCTCCGGTGCCACCGGAATCAAGGGGGAGAGGGCCCTCATTCTTCTTCTTCTTCCTTGACTAGGGAGAAGGGTTTCCCCTCTGGTCCTTGGCTCCCATGGTGTGGGAGGGGCGAGAGCCCCTCCGAGATTGGATCTATCTCTCTGTCTCTCTCTGTTTCTGCGTTCCCAGATTCTGCCCCTTCACCGTTTCTTTTATATCCGGAGATCCGTAACTCCGATTGGGGTGAATCTTTCGCCCAGATTTTCCTCATAAAATTAGCTTTCTTGCGGAAAAAGAAGAGCGTCAACCGCCTTACGGGTGGCCCAGGAGAGTGCCAGGCGTGCCGAGGGGGAGGGCGCCCCCTATCTCCTGGCCACCTCGGACACCGTTTCGCGTTGATTCTTCCTCCGGAAAATCCCAAATATTCCAAAATAATTCTCCGTCCATTTTTATCCCGTTTGGATTCCGTTTGATATTGGGTTTCTGCGAAACATAAAACATGCAACAAACAGGAACTGGCACTGGGCACTGGATCAATATGTTAGTCCCAAAAATAGTATAAAAAGTTGCCAAAAGTATATGAAAGTTGAAGAATATTGGCATGGAACAATAAAAAATTATAGATACGACGGAGACGTATCAAACATCATGAAATTGGTGATGGAGGATGGTTGATGATGACGACGGTGACGAATCCCCTCTCCCGAGCCCCGAACAGACTCCAGATCAGCCCTCCCGAGAGAGATTAGGGCTTGGCGGCGGCTCCGTATCGTAAAACGCGATGAAACTTTCTCTCTGATTTTTTCTATCTGCGAAACGGAATATATGGAGTTGGAGTTGAGGTCGGTGGAGCCCACAAGACAGGGGGGAGTGCCCAGTGGGAGGGCGCGCCCCCCACCCTCATGGACAGGGTGTGGGCCCCCTGGTCTTGATTCTTTCGCGTGTATTTTTTATATTTTCCAAAACTTGTCTCCGTGGATTTTCAGGTCATTCCGAGAACTTTTGTTTTCTACACATAAAACAACATCATGGCAGTTCTGCTGAAAACAGCGTCAATCCGGGTTAGTTTCATTCAAATCATGCAAGTTAGAGTTCAAAACAAGGGCAAAAGTGTTTGGAAAAGTAGATACGTTGGAGACGTATCAACTTGCAAAGATAACTCAATCATACATAAAAGAATTCAGAGGAGATTCAAATATTTCTCATAAATAAACTTGATCATAAACCCACAATTCATTAGATCTCAACAAACACACCGCAAAAAGAGTTACATCGAATAGATCTCCAAGAAGATCAAGGAGAACATGGTATTAAGATCCAAAAAGAGAGAAGAAGCCATCTAGCTAATAACTATGGACCCGAAGGTCTGTGGTAAACTACTCACAACTCATCGGAGGGGCTATGGTGTTGATGTAGAAGCCCTCCATGGTCGATTCCCCCTCCGGCGGAGCACCGGCGAAGGCTCCAAGATGGGACCTCACGGATACAAAAGGTTACAGCGGTGGAAATTGTTTTTCGTTGGCTCCCCGGATGTTCTCGGGGTACGTGGGTATATATAGGAGGAAGAAGTAGGTCGCTGGCCGCCCGAGGGGCCCACGAGATAGGGGCGCGCCCTATAGGGGTGGGCGCACCCTCCACCCTCGTGGCCGCCTCGACTACTTCTTGACTTGCACTCCAAGTCCTCTGGATCACGTTCGTTCCAAAAATCACGCTCCCGAAGGTTTCATTCCGTTTGGACTCCGTTTGATATTCCTTTTCTTCGAAATACTGAAATAGGCAAAAAAAAACAGCAATACGGCCTGGGCCTCCAGTTAGTAGGTTAGTCCCAAAAATGATATAAATGTGTAAAATAAAGCCCATAAACATCTAAAACGGGTAATAAAATAGCATGGAACAATCAAAAATTATAGATACATTGGAGATGTATCACCCCTACCATCCTTCTTTGCCTCTAAGGCAGCTGTTTGTGCAACGGTATGAGTTGCAGCATTGGGCTGAGCCAACACAAATGAAGGAACCGTAGGCGGCACCTCGAAAACATATGAATTAGGAGGCATCTGGTCGATTGGAGGTTGGGAGTACTCGACGAGGAGGCCGAGAACTGGCTCTCGGACAAGACGATGGCCTGACTAAACTCTTGCGTGATCATCTTGTTGGAGATATGCCCTAGAGGCAATCATGTATGATGATATTTCCTATGTGTTTATGAATAAAGATAGTCCTTGGACATTATCAATGATGTGTATAAGCAAGTACATGACTTGTTTGTGGGACTATGCATTGTATGATGACTGTCCTAAAAGGTCCCTAGTCGAAAGGGCTGTGTGGACGCGCAGCCGACTAGACTAGCATATGACACGGTCGATGGCTTGGTCTCACTAGCCATGGAGCATTGGATTCTAACTGGATAATATGGACTTGGAAAGGTCTGGTCGGATTCGACGTAGTCGGATCCAAGTCGAGATAAGGTCCGAGTCGGACAGACCCAACTATGTGTTGGAAATATGCCCTAGAGGCAATAATAAAAGTGTTATTATTATATTTCCTTGTTCATGATAATTGTCTTTTATTCATGCTATAACTGTATTATCCGGAAATCGTAATACACGTGTGAATACATAGACCACAATATGTCCCTAGTGAGCCTCTAGTTGACTAGCTCGTTGTGATCAACAGATAGTCATGGTTTCCTGGCTATGGACATTGGATGTCGTTGATAACGGGATCACATCATTAGGAGAATGATGTGATGGACAAGACCCAATCCTAAGCCTAGCACAAAGATCGTGTAGTTCGTTTGCTAGAGCTTTGCCAATGTCAAGTATCTCTTCCTTCGACCATGAGAGCGTGTAACTCCTGGATACCGTAGGAGTGCTTTGGGTGTATCAAACGTCACAACGTAACTGGGTGACTATAAAGGTGCACTACATGTATCTCCGAAAGTATCTATTGTTTTATGCGGATCGAGACTGGGATTTGTCACTCCGTGTAAACGGAGAGGTATCTCTGGGCCCACTCGGTAGGACATCATCATATGCGCAATGTGACCAAGGAGTTGATCACGGGATGATGTGTTACGGAACGAGTAAAGTGACTTGCCGGTAACGAGATTGAACAAGGTATTGGATACCGACGATCGAGTCTCGGGCAAGTAACACACCGATAGACAAAGGGAATTGAATACGGGATTGATTAAGTCCTTGACATCGTGGTTCATCCGATGAGATCATCGTGGAACATGTGGGAGCCATCATGGGTATCCAGATCCCGCTGTTGGTTATTGACCGGAGAACGTCTCGGTCATGTCTGCATGTCTCCCGAACCCGTAGGGTCTACACACTTAAGGTTCAATGACGCTAGGGTTATAAAGGAAGCTTGTATGTGGTTACTGAATGTTGTTCGGAGTCCCGGATGAGATCCCGGACGTCACGAGGAGTTCCGGAATGGTCCGGAGGTAAAGATTTATATATGGGAAGTCCTGTTTTGGTCACCGGAAAAGTTTCGGGCGATATCGGTATTGTACCGGGACCACCGGGAGGGTCCCGGGGGTCCACCAAGTGGGGCCACCTGCCCCAGAAGGCTGCGTGGGCCAAGTGTGGGAGGGGACCAGCCCCTAGGTGGGCTGGTGCGCCCCCCACAAGGGGTCCAAGGTGCAAGAGAGAGTGGGAGGGGGCAAACCCTAGTCCAGATGGGCCTTAAGGCCCACCTAGTGTGCGCCTCCCCTCTCTCCCCCTCTTGGCCGCCTCCCCAAGTCCCATCTAGGGCTGGCCGCACCCCTTGGGGTGGGAAACCCTAAAGGGGGCGCAGCCCCCTTCTCCCCTATATAAATAGAGGCCTGGGGCTGCCCATAACAAGAGAGAACTTCTCCCTCTTGGTGCAGCCCTGCCTCTCCTCCTCCTCCTCTCCCATGGTGCTTGGCCAAGCCCTGCGGGATTGCCACGCTCCTCCATCACCACCACGCCGTTGTGCTGCTGTTGGATGGAGTCTTCCTCAACCTCTTCCTCTCTCCTTGCTGGATCAAGGCGTGGGAGACGTCACCGGGCTGTACGTGTGTTGAACGCGGAGGTGCCGTCCGTTCGGCACTAGGATCTCCGGTGATTTGAATCACGACGAGTACGACTCCTTCAACCCCGTTCTCTTGAACGCTTCCGCTTAGCGATCTACAAGGGTATGTAGATGCACTCTCCTTCCCCTCGTTGCTGGTCTCTCCATATATAGATCTTGGTGACACGTAGGAAAATTTTGAATTTCTGCTACGTTCCCCAACAGTGGCATCATGAGCTAGGTCTATTGCGTAGATTCTTTGCACGAGTAGAACACAAAGTAGTTGTGGGCGTTGATGTTGTTCAATATGCTTACCGTTACTAGTCCAATCTTGTTTCGACGGTATTGTGGGATGAAGCGGCCCGGACCAACCTTACACGTACTCTTACGTGAGACAGGTTCCACCGATTGACATGCACTTGGTGCATAAGGTGGCTAGCGGGTGCCAGTCTCTCCCACTTTAGTCGGAACGGATTCGATGAAAAGGGTCCTTATGAAGGGTAAATAGCAATTGGCATTTCACGTTGTGGTTTTGCGTAGGTAAGAAACGTTCTTGCTAGAAACCCATAGCAGCCACATAAAACATGCAACAACAATTAGAGGACGTCTAACTTGTTTTTGCAGGGTATGCTTTGTGATGTGATATGGCCAAGAAGAATGTGATGAATGATATGTGATGTATGAGATTGATCATGTTCTTGTAATAGGATTCACGACTTGCATGTCGATGAGTATGACAACCGGCAGGAGCCATAGGAGTTGTCTTTATTTATTGTATGACCTGCGTGTCATTGAACAACGCCATGTAATTACTTTACTTTATTGCTAACCGGTAGCCATAGTAGTAGAAGTAATAGTTGGCGAGACAACTTCATGAAGACACGATGATGGAGATCATGATGATGGAGATCATGGTGTCATGCCGGTGACGATGATGATCATGGAGCCCCGAAGATGGAGATCAAAAGGAGCAAAATGATATTGGCCATATCATGTCACTATTTGATTGCATGTGATGTTTATCATGTTTATGCATCTTGTTT
>NC_041393.1:694618379-694634687 GCF_002162155.2 Triticum dicoccoides
GAAAACACTTAGGGTTAACTTGACGAGCCTAGCATGTGCAGACATGGCCTCGGAACACGGAGACCGAAAGGTCGAGCATGAGTCGTATAGCAGATACGATCAACATGAAGATGTTCACCGATGATGACTAGTCCGTCTCACGTGATGATCGGACACGGCCTAGTTGACTCGGATCATGTAATCACTTAGATGACCAGAGGGATGTCTATCTGAGTGGGAGTTCATAAGATGAACTTAATTATCTTGAACATAGTCAAAAGACCTTTTGCAAATTATGTCGTAGCTCGCGCTTTAGTTCTACTGTTTTAGATATGTTCCTAGAGAAAATATAGTTGAAAGTTGATAGTAGCAATTATGCGGACAGTAGAAAGCTTATGTCCTTAATGCACTGCTCAGTGTGCTGAACCCCAAACGTCGTTTGTGGATGTTGCGAACATCGGACATACATGTTTTGATAACTACGTGATAGTTCAGTTAAACGGTTTAGAGTTGAGGCACTAAAGACATTTTCGAAACGTCACGGAACATATGAGATGTTTCGAGGGCTGAAATTGGGATTTCAGGCTCGTGCCCACGTCAAGAGGTATGAGACCTCCGACGATTTTCTTAGCCTGCAAACTAAGGGAGAAAAGCTCAATCGTTGAGCTTGTGCTCAGATTGTCTGAGTGCAACAATCACTTGAATCGAGTGGGAGTTGATCTTCCAGATGAGATAGTGATGTTTCCCCAAAGTCATTGCCACCAAGCTGCTAGAGCTTCGTGATGAACTATAACATATCAGGGATAGATATGATGATCCTTGAAATATTCGTGATTTTTGACACCGCGAAAGTAGAAATCAAGAAGGAGCATCAATTATTGATGGTTGGTGAAACCACTAGTTTCAAGAAGGGCAAGGGCAAGAAGGGATACTTCATGAAACGACAATTCAGCTGCTGCTCTAGTGAAGAAACCCAAGGTTGAACCCAAACCCGAGACTAAGTGCTTCTGTAATAAAGGGAACAGCCACTGGAGCAGAATTACCCTAGATACTTGGTAGATGAGAAGGCTGGCAAGGTCGATAGAAGTATATTGGATATACATTGTGTTGATATGTACTTTACTAGTACTCCTAGTAGCACCAGGGTATTAGATACCGGTTCGGTTACTAAGTGTTAGTAACTCGAAATAAAAGCTACGGAATAAACGGAGACTAGCTAAAGGTGAGCTGACGATATGTGTTGGAAATGTTTCCAATGTTGATATGATCAAGCATCGCACGCTCCCTCTACCATCGAGATTGGTGTTAAAACCTGAATAATTGTTATTTGGTGTTTGCGTAGAGCATAGACATGATTGGATTATGACTATTGCAATATGGTTATTCATTTAAGGAGAATAATAGTTACTCTATTTATGTGAATAATACCTTCAGTGGTCTTGCATCTAAAAATGGTTTATTGAATCTCGATCGTGGTGATACACATTTTTCATGCCAAAAGATAGTAATGATAGTACCACTTACTGGTGGCACTGCCATGTAAGTCATATTTGTTTAAAACGCATGAAGAAGCTCCATGTTGATGGATCTTTGGACTCACTCGTTTTTGAAAAGTTTGAGACATGCGAACCATGTCTATTGGTGTATACGCATGAAGAAACTCCATGCAGATGGATCGTTTGGACTCACTTGATTTTGAATCACTTGAGATATGCAAATCATACCACATGGGCAAGATGACTGAAAAGCCTCGTTTTCAGTAAGATGGAACAAGATAGCAACTTGTTGGAAGTAACACATTTTGATGTGTGCAGTCCAATGAGTGCTGAGGCATGCAGTGAATATCGTTATGTTCTTACTTCACAGATGATTCGAGTAGATGTTGAGAATATTTACTTGATGAAACACAAGTCTGAATTATTGAATGGTTCAAGTAATTTCAGAGTGAAGTAGAAGATCATTGTGACAAGAGGATAAAATGTCTATGATATGATCATAGAGATGAATATCTGAGTTACGAGTTTTGGCACACAATTAAGACATTGTGGAAATTGTTTCGCAATTAATACCGCCTGGAACACCATAGTGTGATGGTGTGTCCGAACATCGTAGTTGCACCCTATTGGATATGGTGCGTACCATGATGTCTCTTATCGAATTACCACTATCGTTCATGGGTTAGACATTAGAGACAACCACATTCACTTTAAATAGGGCACCACGTAATTCCGATGAGATGACACCGTATGAATTATGGTTTAGAGAAACCTAAGTTGTCGTTTCTTAAAGGTTTGGGGCTGCGACGCTTATGTGAAAAAGTTTCAGGATTGATAAGCTCGAACCCAAAGCGGATAAAATACATCTTCATAGGACACCCAAAACAGTTGGGTATACCTCCTAATTCATATCCGAAAGCAATATGGATTGTTTCTTGAATCGGGTCCTTTCTCAAGGAAAGGTTTCTCTCGAAAGAGTTGAGTGGGAGGATGGTGGAGACTTGATATGGTTATTGAACCATCACTTCAACCAGTGTGTATCAGGGCACAGGAAGTTGTTCATGTGGCACCTACACCAATTGAAGTGGAAGCTTATGATATTGATCATGAAGTTTCGGATCAAATCACTGCCGTACCTCGTAGGGTGACAAGGATACGTACTACTTTAGAGTGGTACGGTAATCCTGTCTTGGAAGTCATGTTGCTAGACAACAATGAACCTACGAGCTATGGAGAAGCGATGGTGGGCCCGGATTCCGATAAATGGCTTGAGGCCATAAAATCCGAGAGAGGATCCATGTATGAAAACAAAGTGTAGACTTTGGCAGAACGGCTCGATGGTCGTAAGGCTAATGAGTACAGATGGATTTCAAAAGGAAGACGGACAATGATGGTAAATGTCACCATTAAGAAAGCTCGACTTGTTGTTAAGATGTTTTCCGACAAGTTCAAGGAGTTGACTACGATGAGATTTTCTCACTCGTAGCGATGCTAAGAGTATGTTGGAATTATATTAGCGATTACTACATTATTTATGAAATCATGCAGATAGGATGTCAGAACATTGTTTCCTCGACGATTTTATTGAGGAAAGGTTGTATGTGATACAACCGGAAGGTTTTGTCAATCCCGAAAGATGCTAATAAGTATGCAAAGCTCCAGCAATCCTTCTAAGGACTGGAGTGAGCATCTCGGAGTTGGAATGTATGCTTTGATGATGATCAAAGATTTTGGGTTTGTACAAAGTTTATGAGAAACTTGTATTTTCAAAGAAGTGAGTGGGAGCACTATAGAATTTCTGATGAGTATATGTTGTTGACATATTGTTGATCAGAAATGACGTAGAATTTCTAGAAAGCATATAGGGTTATTTTGAAAGTGTTTTTCAATGGAAAGCCTGGATTAAGCTACTTGAACATTGAGCATCAAGATCTATAAGGATAGATCAAAATGCTCAATAATACTTTCAAATGAGCACATACCTTGACATGATCTTGAAGGTGTTCAAGATGGACCAGTCAAAGAAGGAGTTCTTGCCTGAGTTGTAAGGTACGAATTTAAGACTTAAAGCTCGACCACGGCAGAATAGAGAGAAAGGACGAAGGTCGTCCCCTATGCTTAAGACGTAGACTCTACAGTATGCTATGCTGTGTACCGCACCTAAAGTGTGCCTTGCCATGAGTTAGTCAAGGGGTACAAGAGTGATCCATGAATGGATCACAGGACAGCGGTCAAAGTTATCCTTAGTAACCAGTGGACTAAGGAATTTTCTTGATTATGGAGGTGGTAAAAGAGTTTGTCGTAAAGGTTACGTCGATGCAAGCTTAACACCTATCCGGATAGCTCTAAGTAGAGATACCGGATACATACAATGGGGCAACAATTTAGAATAGCTCCAAGTGGAACAGTTATTTGGAATGGCTCCAAATAGAACGTGGTAGCTACATCTAGGAGATGACATAGAGATTTGTAAAGCACACACGGATCTGAAAGGTTGAGACCCGTTGACTAAAACCTCTCTCACAAGCAACATGATCAAACCCAAAACTCTTTGGATGTTGGTCACCTGGTGATGTGACCTGTCAGTGTTAATCACATGGTGATGTGAACTAGATTATTGACTCTAGTGCAAGTGGGAGACTGTTGGAAATATGCCCTAGAGGCAATAATAAAAGTGTTATTATTATATTTCCTTGTTCATGATAATTGTCTTTTATTCATGCTATAACTGTATTATCCGGAAATCGTAATACACGTGTGAATACATAGACCACAATATGTCCCTAGTGAGCCTCTAGTTGACTAGCTCGTTGTGATCAACAGATAGTCATGGTTTCCTGGCTATGGACATTGGATGTCGTTGATAACGGGATCACATCATTAGGAGAATGATGTGATGGACAAGACCCAATCCTAAGCCTAGCACAAAGATCGTGTAGTTCGTTTGCTAGAGCTTTGCCAATGTCAAGTATCTCTTCCTACGACCATGAGAGCGTGTAACTCCTGGATACCGTAGGAGTGCTTTGGGTGTATCAAACGTCACAACGTAACTAGGTGACTATAAAGGTGCACTACAGGTATCTCCGAAAGTATCTATTGTTTTATGCGGATCGAGACTGGGATTTGTCACTCCGTGTAAACGGAGAGGTATCTCTGGGCCCACTCGGTAGGACATCATCATATGCGCAATGTGACCAAGGAGTTGATCACGGGATGATGTGTTACGGAACGAGTAAAGTGACTTGCCGGTAACGAGATTGAACAAGGTATTGGATACCGACGATCGAGTCTCGGGCAAGTAACATACCGATAGACAAAGGGAATTGAATACGGGATTGATTAAGTCCTTGACATCGTGGTTCATCCGATGAGATCATCGTGGAACATGTGGGAGCCATCATGGGTATCCAGATCCCGCTGTTGGTTATTGACCGGAGAACGTCTCGGTCATGTCTGCATGTCTCCCGAACCCGTAGGGTCTACACACTTAAGGTTCGATGACGCTAGGGTTATAAAGGAAGCTTGTATGTGGTTACCGAATGTTGTTCGGAGTCCCGGATGAGATCCAGGACGTCACGAGGAGTTCCGGAATGGTCCGGAGGTAAAGATTTATATATGGGAAGTCCCGTTTTGGTCACCGAAAAAGTTTCGGGCGATATCGGTATTGTACCGGGACCACCGGGAGGGTCCCGGGGGTCCACCAAGTGGGGCCACCTGCCCCAGAAGGCTGCGTGGGCCAAGTGTGGGAGGGGACCAGCCCCTAGGTGGGCTGGTGCGCCCCCCACAAGGGGTCCAAGGCGCAAGAGAGAGTGGGAGGGGGCAAACCCTAGTCCAGATGGGCCTTAAGGCCCACCTAGTGTGCGCCTCCCCTCTCTCCCCCTCTTGGCCGCCTCCCCAAGTCCCATCTAGGGCTGGCCGCACCCCTTGGGGTGGGAAACCCTAAAGGGGGCGCAGCCCCCTTCTCCCCTATATAAATAGAGGCCTGAGGCTGCCCATAACAAGAGAGAACTTCTCCCTCTTGTTGCAGCCCTGCCTCTCCTCCTCCTCCTCTCCCATGGTGCTTGGTGAAGCCCTGCGGGATTGCCACGCTCCTCCATCACCACCACGCCGTTGTGCTGCTGTTGGATGGAGTCTTCCTCAACCTCTCCCTCTCTCCTTGCTGGATCAAGGCGTGGGAGACGTCACCGGGCTGTACGTGTGTTGAACGCGGAGGTGCCGTCCGTTCGGCACTAGGATCTCCGGTGATTTGAATCACGACGAGTACGACTCCTTCAACCCCGTTCTCTTGAACGCTTCCGCTTAGCGATCTACAAGGATATGTAGATGCACTCTCCTTCCCCTCGTTGCTGGTCTCTCCATAGATAGATCTTGGTGACACGTAGGAAAATTTTGAATTTTTGCTACGTTCCCCAACACTATGAGACGCAGCGATATGTCATCTGTGAGTCTCTAGTACAACATACGTTTAATGTCCTAAGACCTGAGCTAACGCATGTACTCGGGATGGTGACAGACTTGCTTTGGGCTGACCAAACGCTACTCCGTGACTGGGTAGTTACAAAGGAAGGTTTCGGGTTTGTCCAGTCCCATGCTGCGAGACATGGTCGAGCAAGATGGTATTTGCCCTTCCGATCAGGAGAGATATACTCTGGGCCCCTCGTGTGATCCGACCAGGATAAGCATGGCCATGCGACAAGGATTATGAGATAATCCGGATAGTGGTCGGCATCACTGGAACGAGAAAGAGGTCGGGCTAGCACAAGGATGACAGTCTCGCCTTGAGCCCGACAACATATATCGTGAGGCAAAGGAAACAGAAGTGTGACACGTTGTACAGGTTCGCCTAACCAGCTTCATAGTCTGCTTGATGGTCGGCACGCCTTGCTAGAGGCCGCTACCAACCGTGCAGGTCGGAGGTGATCCGAACTGCGACCAAGCTGACTTGAACCTAAGGGGTCGCGCGCTTAAGGGAAGGAACCTACGAGGTCGGATCCGAGGACACTGGTCGGATGATCCGAACTGTATTCGGATTTTGGCCGAGTAGACATGTGGGCTTTAGGGTCCGTGCGAGGCCCAAGTGTTGAGCCCGCGACGGACGCCTATATAAAGTGGAGGTGCGGCACACTCATTTAGTTGATCGCTTCGGCGCTGCGACTAGGGTTTGCATGTGTTGCGAATAGCCACCTCCACTCGGCGCCGACTGTGTGATCGGACCTAGCAGTCCGCCGCACGGTGTTCCTCCTGCACGCACGGATACCGTTAGAGGCAGTGCACTTGCGCCGCTCCGGCGAACTTGTACGTGGGATCGGACGACCGGCTGTTCGAGGGAGATCGGACGAGGAGGAGACGATCCACGCGGACGCGCTGCCTCAACTCTACTTCCGCTGCACGGCACTGCGCGTCTAGTGGTAACGATTTGTGATCCATCTCCCGTAGCATGTTCTTGGTTGTTCTGCGCGTAGGAAATTTTAATTTGCAGTCGACGCACCCTACCGTAGATCCCAACACATCTCCTACAAACGTAAGCATCATCAAGACGAGAACACACTATCGGAGGGAAAGTTCGAGAGGGGGAAAATGATGGCAGAAGTTTTGCCGTCGCGGCACCCTGCTATATAGGGCGACCGAACCGGCGGGCGGTGACGTGAAATCGTCCCGCCGCTCTTCCGAAGGCGTGCGCAAGCTCCTGCCATCTCCCTGCTCGCAGGAGGTCAGCGCCGCGTTCTCCTCAGTTGCATCGCTCGAGCCTAGCTCGCTGGAAACTGCCGATTCTGGCATTCTTAGCAGGTCTGGCTGTGGACCGCTTTAAGGTTCGTGCGGGCCAAGATTCTGATGCGGCCCAGGCAATCAAACACCTTGTTTTCTTCCCGGGCGGGTCTTGCTCGACCTAATGCGAGCAACCAAACGCATACAATGTCTTGGCATTTTACACACATGCCCCTGGTTCAGTTGAGGGTTGGTCATTGCTCCTTTGACCTCCCGTCTTTTCTCTTTTACGTTCATTGGATTCGGTGCAGTTACACGCTAGCTACAAGAACGTAAGACTGGTCATAGTGGGGAGTAACTTAGACTAGTAACATACATATGTTACTAGTCTATGTTACTACCTTCATAGTGGGTAGTGTCATAGGTGTGGTAACATAGTTGCCTTCATTTATTACTTTGTAGACTCATTATGCATTGGAAACCGTTATGTGATGGTAACATATTATGTTACTCTATTTGCCTCTCTCCTCATTAACTACTTGCCACATCACCATTTTTGCTTATGTGGCATCTATGTTACTACCTATGTTACTCCCACCATGACCAGCCTAATGACCGCCACGAGGCCACGGGTGAACAAACCAAACCAGCGTCTTTCTTTTCGCCATTAATTAGCGTACGTATGTGCATTGCATGTCTCGCAATCACTGACCATGCAAAAAAGCAGAGGAAGTTGCCTGCGAATTGCCATTGGGACGTCTCGAGGAGAGACGACGGTCGAGGGGAGGCATGCAGCATGCAGGTCGCCGTCGACCGGCGGCAGAGCACGCAGCGCAGGAGGAATCCCGCGTGCGAATTCAATTCCGTCTGCTAGCCGAGTCGTCGCCCGTCAGTGAATGATCGATCGCCCGCGCCCCACCCGCCAATCTCCCAACTGAAACAACTTATAATCCTCGACATAGATTATTGGACTTGACCTGCCTAGCCTTGCCACTTGCCAGCCGGCGCCGCCACGCTTGCATGCACTCCCCGGTCAACCCACTTGCACGTTGCGTCTTGCCTGCACGACCGCCGGCCGGCCACGCGCCACCGCCCTCATCAATGGCCGGCCGACGTACTGGACGATCGATGATCAAGTACAAGCTAACACGTCGCTGATGCTACCACTAGTAGTAGTACCATGCTAGCAGCTGGTGCTTGGCATCTGAACGGCGCCGACCCTGCCATGCTAGCTGATGCTGATGATACTTGATTACCTATGGCGACCTCAACGTCGCCGGTCGATCCTACCGTATGCTAGCTTGCTGATACCGTGACATCCGAGTTAATGCATGGCTGACTATACTGATCACCAATCATTGATCGGTGAGAGATTTTTCGTGCTTAGCTTGATCTAGCTAGCTGCACGGGCAAACGAACGATGGGTCGACCGAGGAAAGAACAAGCCGGAATCTATACGTGGTGCAGGCCCCACGTGCGTGTGCTTCCGGCGTTCATTCGTCCGGTCGGCCATACCCGATTCCACGGCGGGTCTCGCTCTCACTCTCACATGCATGCTCATGTGTGTGTATGCATGCATGAGCGTGACTCCTCTGCAGTGGATTTGTACGTAGGTATACACAGGCGACCAATGTCTTTGTGCCGCAGATACAGAAATTCATTACCACTGCTCGATTAGGGTTTTGGAGGAGTGCTGATTACTACTAAGAGTAGGATGATCATTCGCTGTCTCTAACCGAGTGGTTTGTCGAGGTGGAGTACTGTACTAATGGAAGCCAGTCTGCGTGGCTGTCGTGTAATAACCGAACTGAACTGCATGTAGGTATCCATCTTATGATGGTCTATCAATACTGTAGCTGGCTGCACCGGAACGTGTCCAGCGGTCCTTGGTCCAGCCCGGCCGCTATCAGGTAGGAGTATATATTTAGCAGACAGATGAGGGTTAGTGTGGTGTGGGTCGCATCCCGTCTCAGTTCTGAAGATGACTAAGCTAGAGCAAACACTAACAGGTGCGTTATATCCGCAGCCTTCAGATTTGTTATAGAGCGTCCTCATGATATTTCGGGGTGGAGCGAGTACTAATGGAAGTGAGTCTGCGTGCCTGTCAGTGATCAATAATTCTAAACGCCTGACAGCCCGACCGTTGCAGCCGTCTTGTCAGGTTCAATTAGCAGGCAAGTTAATTATCAGACAGAGGAGGGTCTGATGTGCGTCGCATCACTTCTTGAGTTCTGACCATGAGTCCATGACTAACCAACCAGGGTTTGAGATCAAAATCTCGATGCGTCACACGGTTACTGATGCCTACAAGGCTACAAGACGATTGAATTCCCATGCATGTGCTGCTTGATACATTGGTTAGTCGCTGTGGGTGTGACCCATGCATTTTGAGCGGCTAGATTGTTATATATTTTTGTATTTCTTAATGCTTTATCAGTCTTTTGATGTTGGAAGCACTTATGGTCAAAATACATTTACAATTTCACTTTTTGGGCCGTACACACTCAGGGGATGCCGAGGAAGATGGATAAACTAACTTCTCTGAAGAATATTCAAAAGGGATAAGTATATTTTTCGTCCTTCAACTCTTTCGAAAGTATAGCAATGGTCCCTCGACTCCAAAACCAGCAAAACTTAGTCCCTCAATTTTTAAAACCGGATAAATTTAGTCCCTCAAATTTCAAAACCGGATAAGTTTAGTCCCCCAACAGAACACCGAAGTGAAGACTAGCTGCTGGATTGATTCTAGCCGCCGGCAAAACACACAGGTATACGTGAACGTACGTATTGATTGGGCATGCCGGAGATGCAAGCAAAACACAACGAACATGCTGATCCGATCTCGCCCTGAATACACACGCTCTAGATGTGTTGCTCCCTGGACTGCACCTTACACGTCGCTGCATACGATCGGATGCATGGCCAACGCCGTCAGTGGAGGTGCCCGCGGAGGGCTTGTCCGAGCTCGCCGCCTCGAGCTCCTCCTCCTGCTCAGGCTTCATGTCCAGAAGGTCAGCTGCGTCGCACCGGGCGCAGGCTGCAGCTCGACGGCCCGTGCAACAGGGAGGCCAAGTCACTCGTCTGCGAACGCCACGCCCTAGGTCGCCGAGCTCCTCTGGCCGCTCGAGCGCTTCATCTCGGCCGCATGACCGTCATGGACGACGCTGTCCGGCTTCTCATCCGAACCCGCCGCGCCTGGGAGTACTGGGGACCCTTGGTGACATCCACTGTGTTTTGAAAAAAAATGACATGGACTGTGACATGGCGGTCAAACCTAGGTGATGTGTCAAGTTTTTGGTCAAAACTGTGTCCACGTCAGATGGAAACCACTCGAAGTGGTATGAGGGACTAAACTAATCCGGTTTGAAAAGTTGAGGGACTAAGTTTTGCCGGTTTTTGAATTCGGGAACTATTTCTATACTTTCGAAAGAGTTTAGGGATAAAAAATATACTTCTCCCTATTCAAAATGACTGTGTCTAGGTCTCAGTCAAGTGACACAACATATATGAAAGAAAAGACATAGTAAAACCAAAAAGAAAATTTTGCATGAATCTCCACGCAAGATCTAACGAATACAGCATCTACTGAGACATAACAAAGCCCCAATCAACTGAGGTTTAACAAACGCTGATTCAAAATTAGCAACGCGAAGGCTCATTGGACTTTTTTTGAGTCAATTATTTGCATCATGTACATTATTTCATTACGAGAGACAATTTCGTACTCTTAGCGCTGGTAACGTCATCAATAACATCGCAAAAGATGTAGCAATTATTTTGGCTCAGGTAAATATCCGTCAACACTTTTGATGCTAGAGCTAGAAATTTGATTTCTGTTTGTATTTCAATTGTGAATTTGGACAATTTGGACAACTCATAAGGATACATGTTTTAGATATAAATATCCTTCGAATCCCACTAGTGTTATTGTTGTTATAGCTCATTACATTTCATTCTAGGACAATTTGCAGAAACCAAGCATTCAAAGATTATGTCACAACGGAGCAAGACTTCAAAGGGTGGCAACTGAGGTGTTCTACCCAAAGATGGGGTGAGGACCTCTGGGGCAGAAGAAAAGTGAAAGTAAAAGGCGGGAATGTCGTTTCCCGTGACATCTGAAAGTTAAGTTCTTTCAGAGTTTGGTTCTGTGTGTTCTTGATGAATCTGTTTTGCTCATCTAGCTATACATGTTTTCTTTGCTCGGTTTCGTTTCCTCCCGCGTGAGGTTCGTGTGATCATAGTTTCTCTCTAGTGCCTTCAATTTTTTTTTTGATTTTCAGTAGAAAAGCTGCCAATCCATTGATTATAAAGGGGTATTACAAGAACACTACCATTAGTGTTTCGGAGTTTGGGTCTTGAGCTGGGTGTCGGGTTCAAAACCTGGCGTAGAAGTCGCAGGGTATACTTTGGTTCCAGATATGACTTGTGACTCTGTGCTATCAGTTTCAGCAATGAAACTAAAAGCCGTGCTCCTTTCTTATAGAAAAAAGATGGTTGCATCATTTCCAACATGATAGCACATATTTATTTTATCAATATTTTTCATCTTCTATTCTCTCTCAATAACATTGTTATCGTGGTATTATTATCTACTAGTGATTTTTTTTCAAAAGTTAATAACCTGCAGGAAATCTGGTTCGCCTCTACTTGATTGAATCCAAGAAATTTAGCAAGAGAAAGACCATCCGTCATAGCCATCGCTTTTGTGGTGATCACGTCTACTGCAAATGGAATGAATTTACACCGAGCCGCCAGAAAATCACCTCTATCATCCCTGGCTATGTCCGTCATCGTAGCTCCAACTCCTTGGTCTGAAAATGCTACATCAACATTTGGTTTAGTGAATCTCGAGGATGGCTTACCACTTGGCTGCATGTATACTTGGTGAACGGGATGATGAATTCTGATGATTGCCTGCAATTTACAGGACCGACAGTGGTCATCTCCATGCTGACGGAACCGCTTCGTTGTGCGTAATTTGTCTTCGAATCCGCCACAAGTATGAACCTCCGACTCGAATCACTTGTTTGAAATTCAAAGTTGGATGTATTATTATGAACTCCTTCCGTTCCTAAATATAAGTCTTTCTTAAGATTCCATTAGAAAGGGAGGGAGTACAAGTGATTTCTTTTAAAAAAAATCTGTTCGAAAAGCATAGTAGCGTGTGTTTTTTTGAGCGGGAAAAATAGTTGTTCTTGAAAAGTAAAAATGCGTACCTACACAAATACCGAAATACGTCCACTTTATCTGATGCCGCGCTGCACATCTGGCGCTAATTCGACGGCCGGGTTTAACGATACGGCGATTACTCTTATACCCAAGGTACGTAATCCCCAGTCTATTTCACAATACCGCCCTATATCCTTGTGTCTGGTTCCCTATAAAATTGCTTCGAAGATGATCACCAATCGTCTCAAGCCTTTGATGGATATAGTTGTGGGAGAGGAACAGAGTGCTTTTGTTCCCGGTCGCCTCATCACGGATAATGTACTTGTGGCTTTTGAAAGCGTACATGCGATAAGGAGAAGAAAGAAAGGGAAAAATTACTCGTGTGCAGTTAAGTTGGACATGATGAAGGCTTACGATCGAGTTGAGTGGCATTATCTGGAAGCTATCATGTTGAAACTTGGATTCAGTGCAACCTTTGTGCGATTGATTATGAAGTGTGTCTCGTCGGTGAGATATACCGTTCGTGTTAATGGCGAGTTGATGCCTTTTTTCACTCCCTCAAGAGGTTTTCGGCAGGGAGACCCAGTTTCACCCTTCTTGTTCCTGCTTTGTGCAGAAGGGTTGACATCCTTACTAAAGTTTTATGAAGGAGGCCACATTGACAGAGTTATACGCGTGTCGTACAGAGCTCCATGGGTCAATCATCTCTTGTTCGCCGACGACTGCTTGGTCTTTATAAGCGCAACATCAGAGAGTGCGGATAGTTTGAATAGAATCTTATTCATCTATGCTGCTTGCTCGGGGCAGTCAGTCAATCGCGAGAAGAGTGCGGTGTTTTTCTCACCTAATACGCCTGCTAGTAGAAGAGAAGCTCTCAAACAAATTCTGGGCGTTTTGGTGGAAGCTTTCAGTGACAGATACCTGGGTCTCCCGACCGCGGTTGGGAGGATCACTAGTGGTACATTTGATCATATCGGGGAGAGCTCACGTAGCAAAATGAACGGATGGGCGGAACGGCTGCTAGCGTGTGCGGGCAGAGAGATCCTTATAAAATCAGTTATCCAGGCCATCCCTACTTTCAGCATGAGCTGCTTCCTGTTGACAAAGAAGGTTTGCAAGAAGTTGACGTCTTGCATGGCAAAATTCTGGTGGAGTGGTTTCCTTGACAGACGATCTTTGCACTGGATATCATGGGACAGTCTCGCATCCCCAAAGGTTAACGGTGGCATGGGCTTCCGAGACCTACCATTGTTTAACTTGGCATTGCTAGGGAAGCATGGGTGGAGGTTCATTACAAATCCGGGATCCCTGTGCAGCCATGTTATGAAGGGTCGCTATTTTCCTGATGGAGAGTTCATGGATGCAGTGGTACCACGTTCGTCGTCGGCTGTATGGCGGGCCATTATTGCTGGTCGTGAAGCTCTCCAGGAAGGACTTGTGAAGCGTGTGGGGACGGGCTCTACCATCTCCATATGGGCAGACAAATGGATCCCGGGACTGTCAACTCTTCAACCGACCGTTATACCAGGGGGCACTACCACTAGTAGAAAAACACCTAATAGTCCCGGTTCGTGAGAGCCTTTAGTCCCGGTTCATGAACCGGGACTAATGGGCCGTTACTAATACCTCCACCCATTAGCCCCGTTCAAACTAGAACCGGGACTAATGTGCCTCCACGTGGCTCTGTGCGCCGAGCCCAGTCGGGGGGCCTTTGGTCCCGGTTGGTGGCACCAACCGGGACCAAAAGTCCATGTTTTTTTTTGGAAATTGGTTGCTTTAGGGGTTTTGGGGGTTATTTTTAGGTTGTTATATTAGCTAGCTAATAGAGAGAAGTGTCCTCTCTTATATCTTCATCCATGGTTTACCAACGCTGTTGCTATATATGTTCATTTTACCCGCTGATATAATAACTCATGCATGCTCGCATACATTAGCATATATAATAACAAGTACTCGTCCTACTAATCATGCATCATCATACAACTTCTACTCGTTATTAATAATAAGTCATACGATCATCATCCTCATAGTCATCGAACCCAACCCTACATAATTGTTCTTAACACATGATCATCAGTATCAGGTAGGACCTAAACACCCTTAAGGTAAAATAGCATAAAACAATATAGACCCTGACTCTCCATTATGAAGAATGGCGATCATCCTGTCTCCAATTTTTGCCCTTCGCTGAATGTTGCTTTCAAGAAGCTCCTTACGGCTGTCCATACATTTTTTCCATTCTTTGATTCTCATGTCTCCACTTATTTTAGAAACCCGGTATGGACAGTTGAGATTCGTAGGACGACCTGGTTGTATGTTCAAAACATGAAGGCTACCGTGTGTATACATCAGATGAGGCACACAATCATTCAGGATTATCTGTTGAAAAACATAGTAATAACTTCGTAGTTGGCAATGATATGATGTACTAGTTTTAGAAGTGTGCAAAAAGATGCACGGATGTTGTAATAGTACAAAAATCTTACCAGGGTATCTCCATGGTAGTTACCGTAGTTCAACACGTGCACTAGTGGCACGTATTGACCATATTGTTGAGGAGTTCGATTGTAGACATTGTAATTCTCAAGATCAGTACAAAATGCGACCAGATGATTTTTCATGATTAAAATAGTTGAAGTCATGAGTAATTACGAAATAAAACTATTATCGTCGGTTGCGGACCGTATGAACATCGAAGGTCTCCTCGAGCTTAATGCTGAAGCGACGATCTTCGTCCAGCACAATGAACCTGTCGCAGATACCTCGGTCGTCGTGGCACCAGTCGCACTCCCCGGGGCGGTTTTCGTCGTCCGATGAGTACGCCATTTCCAGCCTACGTTCATAATTCAAATATTAAACTAGATCATTATTATTAATCACGGGTTGACTATTAATGATTGATGTACGTAGCTCCTACTTTCATTCCCGAATGCATTATTATATCAAATTGTCTAGCACACGGGAATGAAGGAGAACTTATCCAATATGAGCATTCAATAAGCAAAACCAAATCATAAAATAAGCAAAATCAAATCATAAAATAAAGTATAGTATTCAAATTAGCATGCATTCAATAATTATAAGCAAAAGTACATCATCTCTTGGTGTCCGTACATCGTCGAATATTGTCACTAATACAACTAGAACCGTAGCGCCCGACGGGTATCGACGCGAGCGGTGGACACCCAAAGATAAGGAACCATCATAGAATCATAGCTCCAGTGAGATCCCTGAAGAACCTGCCAGCTATTGTCGAATCTGCCCTCCAATGCAACCATGTAGCGACGGACGTGCTCGTCCTCCTCGCTGACACGGTGACGTACCACCTCCGCGGTGTCCGGATGCCTCACCACCGTCACTGGCCCACGCGACCGCCACCAAACAAGGATCGGGTCAACAACGGGTTGCCTCCTCACCAACCTACGTCCCCCGAAAGGTAGCACCTCCCAATACCAGCCCGGCGGAGCCCAGTCCCGAACATGGCCCTGATCAAGCAGGCCTCCATCGCCGAGCCGCGACGACGAGGTTGCGGGATAGGCATCACCGACGTCGATGCGGCAAGTACTTTTATATATAGTTAAATAAAAGTAGTTTTATTAATTAAATCAACTATCTAGTTCAACTACTAAGCACTTACTATAAATAAATAAGTAGTACTTACTAAAGACAAACTACTTCTATATATAGTAAAATAAATTAGCTTATTAAATCAACTAGCTAGTTCAACTATATATAAACTAGCTAGTAAAAAAATCTAATCTAACAAAAAAAAATCTATGAACTACATATCAAAATTACTACACATCTAATCTAACAAAAAAAATCTAATTAATCTAACAAAAAATCTAACTTAATATAAACAAATTAATTACTACACATCTAATCTAACAAAAAAAATCTAATCTAACAAAAAAACCACGAAGTACATATCTAAATTACTACACACATCTAATCTAAC
>NC_041393.1:694635636-694636568 GCF_002162155.2 Triticum dicoccoides
GGAGCAGGAGAGATCAAAAACTGCTAAGTCCTGTATATATAGCAAGAGCATCGGTCCTGGTTAGTGGCTCCAACCGGGACTAATACCCCTTTAGTCCTGGTTGGTGTCACCAACCGGGACCAAAGGCCTCTTTTCAGCAGCCCAAAGGGCGGGAAACGAAGGCCTTTGGTCCCGGTTGGTGGCACCAACCGGGACTAAATGGGGGGCATTGGTCCCGGTTGGTGCCACGAATCGGGACTAAAGGCCATGTGCTGCCTGCGTCGCGGCACGAAAGTTTAGTCTCACCTCGCTAGCTGAGGGAGCTCGAGAGTGGTTTATAAGCCCCAGTCCCGCTGCCCTCTCGAGCTCCTCTCAAATGCAGGCTTACGGGCCTAAACGCACTATATGTGCCTGTGGGCCTATTGGACCTATTGCGGGCCTGAATCCTAGCTCATTGTTGGGTTTCTAATCGTATTCAGGCTGTGGTAGCCCTTTAGGTGGCACTTTTTTTATTTTATTTTATTTTTATTTTGATTCTTCCTACAGCTGTTTTTTTAGTCCCACCTCGCCAAGCGAGAGGCACTCGCAGCTGTTTATAAGCCCTGAATGCAGAGACGATGACGAAGAGGCCCAATGCTCCTGCACGTTGGTTAGCTTCAAGCCTTGAGGAATACGGTAGACTGCACTTAGCTATGTGTAGTGCAGTTGACACTATTCCAAAAGGCTTGAAGCAAATTAACAATCATTGCGCCTCTTTTTTATTTTTAATGACTTATTACAAATGAGAAATAAAAAGAAAAAAATAAATATAGCTGAAAAGAAAAAAAAACTATATAGAAAACTACTCAGAAATGAATTGAAGCAAAAAATAGTTGTGATTAACTGTACTAAAAAAGGAGCATAGATGCTTATTTTTAATGACTTATTACAACTCAGAAATAAAAAGAAAAAAT
>NC_041393.1:694637408-694644558 GCF_002162155.2 Triticum dicoccoides
ATTAACTTTACTAAAAAATAAGCATAGATGCTTATTTTTGATGACTTATTACAACTGAGAAATAAAAAAAACAAATAAATATAGCTGAAAAGAAAAAAAACTATATAGAAAACTACTCAGAAATGAATTGAAGCAAAAAATAGTTGTGATTAACTGTACTAAAAAAGGAGCATAGATGCTTATTTTTAATGACTTATTACAACTCAGAAATAAAAAGAAGAAAAAATAGTTGTGATTAACTTTACTAAAATATGAGCATAAATGCTTATTTTTAATGACTTATTACAATTCAAAAATAAATAGAAGAAAAAATAGTTATGATTAACTTTATTAAAAAAATGAGCATAGATGCTTATTTTTAATGACTTATTACAACTCAGAAATAAAAAGAAAAAAATAAATATAGCAGAAAAGAAAAAAAACTATATAAAAAGCTACTCAGAAATGAGCATAGATGCGCTTATAGAGGAAATTCAAATTAAATTCATAACAAATTTCAAGAGAAATTCGTATGAATTTAGCCTCAATTCCCTATATAAGGGCATCTATTTTCATTTTCAGAGGAGCTCAATAAGGCAAAGAGGGAGGGGCTTATAAACCGGTCTGATTCCCCTCCGGTTGGCGAGGTGGGACTAAACTTTGGCCGCAACGAGGACCAACCCTTTAGTCCCGGTTGGTGCCACGAACCGGGACTAATGGTCGTCCTTTGGTCCCGGTTCAGGCCACCAACCGGGACCAATGGTGGTGGGACAGGAGCGAGGCACATTGGTCCCGGTTCGTCCCACCAACCGGGACCAATAGGTCCAGACGAACCGGGACCAATGGCCCACGTGGCCCGGCCGGCCCCCGGGGCTCACGAACCGGGTCCAATGCCCCCATTGGTCCCGGTTCTGGATTGAACCAGGACCAATGGGCTGGACCGGCCTGGACCATTGGCCCCTTTTCTACTAGTGTACGTTCTCCTGGGTAAGTGAATTTATAGATGAAGAGAACTGGACATGGAAGAGGGAGTTGATTCGGGATGTGTTCACTCCCCCGGAAGCGGAAGCGATACTAAATATTCCACTTCGTCGTGGCGGAGGGGAGGATTTTCTTGCTTGGGCTCATGAAGTTAATGGCAACTACTATGTCAAATCTGCGTACCGTGCTCTCGTGACTCGCAAAGAGCGTGCAGCTCTAGAGGAAGGGGCGGCTACAAGTACTTCACAGACTGAAGGACAGATGTGGAAGCGATTATGGAGGCTTAAGGTGTTGCCTAAAGTGCGCGTATTCTGGTGGCGAGTTCTGAGGAAGATTCTGCCAGACGAATGCACTCTTCGGCATAGACATATACAACCACTTGGTAGATGCAAAGTGTGTTTTGCAATGGATGAGGACTTGATGCACGCTTTAGTGCATTGCACTCATGCGAAGATGTTTTGGGAAGAAGCTTATGACCGGCTGGGTGTTAGGCGACCATGACTACATCCGGAAACGTGGGCTCGGGACATTCTTGAAGACCCACAGTTCACAGATACTCAGAGGGCGCAGATGATCTCCGTTATGTGGGCGATTTGGCATTCTCGAAATAGAATTACGCACGACGGTGAGAAACTGGACCCGGTGACGACTGTTCGAAGGATCAAGGAAGATTTGTCCGTCTTGGAAATACCGAATTCTGCTGCTGCGATTTTACCGGGGTACGGTTGGGTGCCTCCGGATTCGGGGGTGGTCAGAATTAATACAGATGCAGCGATGAGTTTGGTCCTGGTGCAGTGTGGTGCAGGAGGAGTTGCTCGTTCTGACACTCGTTTGCTAGGAGCTTGGAGCAAACCCCATCATGGGGTTACGGATCCGTTTATTGGTGAGACCATGGCGCTGAGGGATGGAGTTATCTTTGCGAGACTGTGCGGGCTCTCACATGTAATTATGGAGACAGACTGCCTGGAGGTAGTGAACCTCTGGAAATCTTGCCATAATAGTCGTTCTGTTGTGGCATCTTTATTTGTAGAAATTGGTGAGCTAGCTGCCAACTTTACTTCTTTTTGTATTCAACATGTAAACAGGTCAGCCAATCTACCGGCCCATCTTTGCACTAAACATGCATGCACACTGATGGCAACCGAGAGTTGGACTGATACTAGACCTTCCTTCCTGCTCACTAGCCTACTGGCTGATGATGCTAGGAGTGCCTCAGTTGAATAAAGCTCCCAAGTTTGATTGCAAAAAAAAAACGGAAGTGTTAACGCCCGCACGTGTGGGCGTTTGCATATCGCCCACACGCCTCCATCACCACTCATTTTGCCACGTATGAATAGATGACATCAGCAGAATTTTTTTTGGTTTTCGGCTTTAAAATGTTGTATCTCCTACATAAAAAAGCGAACTAAAAATCCGTTTTCATCATTAAATTCGTCTCGACAAGATCTTCAAAACTAGACCCCATGTTGATATGTTTCGACGATTTTTTTTTGCCAGAAGTTGCCAAGATGTTTACACTGCAGTTGCCATAGGGCTTAAACTAAAGTTGCCATGTGGCAATTTTAGTTTATAGATCATGGCAATTTTAGTATTTTGATGATGGCAACTCCAGTACTTTGACCATGAAAATTATTTTTTGTATGAACCATGGCAATTTTACGTGCATGTATCATGGCAATTTTAGTTTATGGTTTATGGCAAGTCTAATTTCTTAATTCTCCGTTTTATAAATGTCAAAATTTACTTTTAAATGTAGAAGAAAATAGCTGAAACATATCATGACAACTTCAGTATAAACATCATGGCAATTCATATGCAATAGACATGGCAACTTTTAATCCAATTTTTTTTTCATCAAAACATATCAACATGGGATCTAGTTTCGAAGATCTCATCGCGAGGGATTTAATGATGAAAACGAATTTTCAATCAGATTTTTCGTTTAAGAGATAAAACATTTTAAAAACTGAAAATCGAAAAAGATTTTTGCATGCATGCATGCGATGACATGGCAATCTATTTACATTAAATACGTGTGGTGCGTCTTCTTTCCTGCCACACGTGTGGCAGTTAGCGCGACCTAAAAAAATTCGACGGCCGGGCCGAGAGCAACGGAACGGCCGGCCTGCCGGATCGAGTCGCGCGTCAGGACCGATCGCCGGAACGCCCGTCTTGTGCATGGCGACGGGGTCCGGGCCCGGGCGGGCGAGCGTGCCTGCCTAGATAGGATAGCTTCCGTGCCCGCGCTGGCAGCTTTCGCCACGGACGATGGAAACGGGTCCCGGTGACGTCTCATCGACCCATTCGCCTCGCCGGCCGGATCCGCCGGATCGCCGCACGGGACGTGGTCGACCGACCGCGGCAGGGAATAACTGTAGTAGTACAAGAGCTCAAGCAATACCGGTTTCGACAATCCGACAAGGGACAGGCAGCCGGCAACGTGACTTGCCGAGGAATTTCGCTCAACTTTCCCATGACTTGTTCTCCGCAAACACATGATGTCTGCAACGATCCACTTGAAAGAAATGACAAGTCGTCCACGAGACGTACTACAATACAATGGTGCATGCTTACACCAACCCAACCAGAAACAAAGGAAAAATATCACGCGTGAAGAAGGCCTCAAAGGGCACGCGAACGATCACTTGTTCACTCGAGGAGCATCAGTTTTCAGTGGTGCTTGCCCCAGCCAGACCCGCCTCCGGACCCGTAACCCGCGCCGTACCCTGCTCCTCCTCCGCCCACGCCGAAGCCCGGCCGTGCCCCGGGACCGAACCCTGCTCCAGAGGTTGAGCCGGACGTCGAGCTGGACCAGCTGGAGGATCCTGCTCCGGAGAACGAGCCAGGGTTCGGGCCTGAACCGGCGCCGGACCAGGCGGTCGAGCTAGAACCGGCGCCCGCGCTAGAACCAAATCCCGTAGACCCTGTACATAAATCAAGCATGTGTTACATTTCATTGTAATTGCAGCTATTGAAAACTTTTTATGGGGTTGCAAAAAGTACAATTAGAACATGTACAATGTTCCATATCAACGTGCAATTGAGTAAAGTATTATTACTGACGAGAAGTAAAAAATTGAACCTGAGCTCGAGTCGGATGCAGAGTTGGAGCCTGACCCTGAACCTGAACCTGAACCCGACATGGAGTTTGACCCACTGCCTGATGCACCGAACGCACCAGAGCTCGAACCAGCATCAGAGTTTGCACCCGACATAGAGCCGGAGCTAGAGCTTGACCCTGAACCCGACATGGAGTTTGATCCACCGCCTGATGCACCGAACGCACCCGAGTTTGCACCCGACATGGAGTTTGATCCACTACCTGATGCACCGAACGCACCAGAGTTTGACCCTGAGTGGCACCCGACATAGAGCCAGAATTGGAGTTTGAACCGCCACGTGATCCACCGAATGAAGCCGCACCTGGGACACATAAAAGCTTGGTGAGTCCAGGTGAAAAAAAATTCGTGAATTTTAGCGACGAGCAGAATAACCAAACACAACCAGAAACACTAACCTGACCCAGAAGATGAACTTGAACCTGAGCCAGAGGAATCAAATCCCGAGCCTACGCTTGAGCCGGACCCAGCTCCAGAATTCGAGTAAGAACCGGCATTTGATCCTCCATAAGAGTTGGAGCCCGAACCAGCGCCCGAATTCGAACTCGACGAGGAGCCACCAACAACACCACCAGAGCCAGAACCACAAGATGAGCACCCACCACTTGGCCCGACGTTCGACCCGCCACCATACCCAGACGATACACCCGAACCCGACCCAGTACCATATGACTCACGACCATGCGAGGGGTATGAACCTCCACTAGACCCGGACCCAGAGCCCGAACCTGTACCCACTCCGGAACCATAGTTCGACCCGGGACCCGTGTTACAGTCGGGACCACCGTTCGCCCCGCTATTCGAGCCGACACCGACACCAACACCGACATTGATCGATGTACCCAAACCTACAGAACCGGAGCAGAACCCGAACCCGAGCAAGACGACGTACCCGAACCGCAACCGGAAGCCGAGCCCCCGTTTGTAGAGCCAGAGCCATACCCATAACCGGAGCCGGTGCCCGACCCACGGCCGGACGCGGCATGAGAACCACCGTTCTGACCCGACCAAGCACTGTAACCCGACCCCTGCCCCGAACCAGAGGCCGAACCGGATCCACCGAGCCCAAGATCAAGCCCTATGCCTAGCCCACCACCTAAACCCAGGCCCAAGTCACTTCTAGCTGGCCTACCCATTGCAACACCTGCTGCCATTGACACCAGAAGCACCACAAGAAGAGCAAGATCAGGAAGAACTCTACGGGACGACGCCATTGGCGGTGTGTTATGGGCTTTGCTGATGAAGTGTGCAGTCCTGTGCCGTGTACGCGTGTTTATATAGCCGCAGCTTAATGCTTAATGTATTGGTGGCACATGATGGTTACTGTAAAAGGTGGCGCGAATGGTGACTGGATGGATTCCTTCACGGGCGCTGTAGCATGTGAAACATGACCTAACTCTTTGGAGCTTAACCATTGGCGGTTCGTATTATCTTAGGAGCTGACGAGGGGTTTGGCTCAATCTATGGTCGCTATTGCCAGTTTGCTAATACTATACTAGAAATTCTCGATAGTTCTGGATGGAAGTTTCTAGACTGGGTCCCCGCTGGCTTTGGTATGAAAATGCATCGCTGGAAATGGACTCTGTAGAGAAGTTCAGTAAGCATGTTGTAAATGCGCATAGTGATTAAACAGCTTTTAATAACACAACTGAACTCCAATATATTATCGCAAGAACATAACTTGGAATGGAGTTATCAAATATTTACTATAACATCTAACAGAGGAAGTGCATCTAGTTTGCATCTCGTCTGAAGAATCCCGAATCGAGCAAAAGGTTTTCATCTGAGCCGAAGAATGCATTTGATGCTGATGCTGTCGCATTCTGAACTTTGACAGTAGTTAAGAGTAAGTGTACACCTCCGAAGTTTAACAGACAAAAAATGATAGTAAGACAAAAGAAGTACAGGCTGAGATTCTGTAGTAGGCAAGGTGCACCGCATGGAACCAAAGCAACTGCGGCTGCATGATGACTGGACGCTAACGTGGAGTTCTTGGCCACCACAAATACTGTATAATTTAGGCCTGAACATTTGGGACTTTATCTTTGTCTTCAGAGCCGCCCACAGAATCGTTCTAGAGTTCTGCACCAAAAATTAACAGTTCGCTAAGCGAGCTTTTAGCACTGCAAAATGAGGACTTTCTTAAAAAAGTTTTCCGTCGCCGGGACTTGAACCCGGGTCTCTCGGGTGAGAGCCGAGTATCCTAACCACCTAGACTACGACGGAATCGCGTTGATCTAAATACTAGAACTTATATGCTTATCTGGGCTGGCATGTCTGTTCGTGTACACCACACAAAAACTGCACGGACGATAGATCCATTATACATTGCTAGAAAACATCAACAAACAGATAACGGACTACATTTTCTCTATTTGATCCATTACATTTTTGAATTTAGCCATGCATGCGAGCACATGAACTATTCCAAATTCAGACAAAGCGGATACTGAGAATCCAAACCAACATGTCATGTGTTTGTCTTGACAGCAATCTTCCCGTTGGCTTTGGTGTGAAAATGCATCGCCGGAAAAATGGAAATAGATGCCCTTCATGAAGAGTTCAGTAAACTGCATACTCTTCATGGACAGTTCAGGTAAGTTGCATAGTTATTCAGACAATGCACTGAATGTTCTGCAATCACATTCAGTAAGCATACTGTATATGCACATGGTGATTACACAGCCTTCAACTTCTAACAGTACAGTAGAAAGTTCATAGCGCCTCATCCGATATTATCGCAATAAATTGGAATCGAATAATCAGATATTTATTGTAAGATCTAACAAATGAATTGCATCTAGGTTGCACATCATATGAAGCATCCTGAAACGAGCAAAAAGTTTTCATCTGGGCTGCAGAATGCATTCTGTAACTTGAACAGTGGTTAAGAGTGAGCACACACCTCCGAACCTTACCAAAGTAGAAATGATAATGATAAAAGAATTACACGCTGGGATTTTGCAACACGCAAGGTGCACTGCCCGAAATCAAAGCAACTCTGTCTGCATGATGGCTGGACGCTAACGTGGAGTTCTTGGCCGCCACAAATATACTGAAAACTTTTTTTT
>NC_041393.1:694644818-694685830 GCF_002162155.2 Triticum dicoccoides
CAAGCATCAGTCATCTCGAGGGCTGGCTAGGCAGCCCAGCCATGCATCAGATGCCTGCTTTAGAGCAGCAGGCAGACGCACCCGCCAAAGTACGGCGTCCTCCCGACACAGTTGCAGCAGCCGAGGGAGTGACGGGGGCAAGCCCTGGAAGACCACCGCGTTGCGGTGCTTCCAAAGTTGCCAGCAGCAGAGAAGGAGGAAGGTCGAGCCTGTCCGCACCGGCACCGAGCCAGGGGGGGACATAGTGTGCAGCAGCTCAACAGATGAGACCGCGGAGGCGACTCCCACCACAGACCAGAAGCGCTGAGCAAAAGGGCAGTCGAAGATGAGATGGTCTGCCGACTCCAAGGGCGCCGAGCAGACGGGGCAGCCAGCCCCCGCCGCCTCCACAATGTGCTTCCGCAGGAGGACGTCCCTTGTCTGGATCCGGGCCTGGACCAAGAGCCAGGCGAAGAAGCGGACGCGACTTGGAGCGTAGTTCTTCCAGACAAAATCGGCGTACGGCGCAAGCACCCCGCCAAAGTGGTAGAGTTGGTAGAGGCCGGCGGAGGAGAGCGTAGAACCCTTGTCACAGCCAGGGCGAAGGGTCCGAACATCCGGCTCCATAGTGAGGGCCAGCGCCCGGATGATTGGGAGGAGCATCGCGCACTCCCTGGCGCCCACATGGTTCAGGCGGGGGACGAGCACCCCAGCAAGCCCGTGTTGAACGACGTGAGCAACCGAGGCCGCCGGCATGGTGGTGTGAGAGAAGAGGGAGCTCATCTGGACGGATAGGGCGCCACCGGGCAACCAGGAGTCCAGCCAGAACGCCGTAGTGCGGCCATCGCTGAGGGTGACAGCGGTGACCGCCCGGTACACAGGCATAAGCTTGGCGAGGGAGGCCCAGTGCGGTCCGGGGAGCGTCACCACCGCTGCGGATGTTAGCAGCGAGCGTCCCAGCTCACCCCAGACCCATCTAGCCCATGGCGCATCCTGGCGCGAGTGAAGGCGGTGAAGGAGCTTCAGCAGTAGGCACCGATTCTGGACCGGGAGGGCGCGAACCCCCAGCCCCCCTCCTCCTTGGGACGGACGACGCGTTCCCAGGCGACGAGACACTGGCCCCAGAGGCTTTGTCCATCGCGGTCCAGAGGAAGGAGCAGCGCAGGGCGTCGATCGCCCGGAGGACAGAGGGCGGGACCTCCATCGCAGACATGGCATATGTGGGGAGAGCGTCCAGCACGGCATTGAGCAGCACCAGGCACCCCCCAAAGGACAGAAGCTGAGCGCGCCAGCCGGAGAGGTAGCGCTCAGCTTTGGCAATGAGCGGGAGGAAGTCGTCCATGGTGAGCTTGCGGTTGGAGAGTGGCAGGCCGAGGTAGATTTGAGGGACTTTAGCTTTGTCTTCAGAGCCAGCTACAGAATCGTTCTACATTTCTGCACCAAATCCCCACTCCACTTGTGCCGCTGACAGAATATTTTTTGTTTCAATTTGCACTACTAGCATTTACTCTGTTCTGCAAACATTTATATCTAAAACAATTCTTTTCATTCTCTAAAAATCATGCAGACAAATAATATCTGAAACATTTCAGGTACTGTCATGGAAGCAATGAAATCTCTCTCGAAGGGTCCGAAAAATCAACAGTTTGGTTTGGGTGCCTTTAGCACTGCAAAATCAGGCTTGGGACTCCTATGGAAGTAGGATATGTCCACCGGCGTTCTTGGAATGTGTTCTCGTTGCACCCTCATGAACGTTCTGTTCTTCCTGTAAGAAATTCAGAATAGAAGTTCTGTTGGCAAATAGTATTAGGTAGTATATTGCTGTATGTTGATTAGAATCTCTGGGCTGAAAGCTTACTTCTCGTTGAAGTTTCTTCTCACTCAAGGTTCTAGCACCGCGGTATTCGACAGCGTAGGCTGCAGTTTTGCAGAATGGGCAGCTGCATTGCTAGTTAAGGGCCCAAGGTGATTCAGATGCAAAATTCAGCTAGAAAACAGTGAGATTTTGGGCCCAATACATGAACGAATCAACTTAAAATTCTTCAGTATAAATGCAGAAGCATGAATCACAGAACAAGTATCAAATTAAATTAGTGATTAGAGATGTTCATGAGATACATATGCACAGAGTATTGCGCAGCAGCTAGGTAGCAGAGCAGGATACTGGACAGCTCTGGAAGCCTTGGACGGCATCAGCTGCAGGAAGCACTCTGCAGGACAATGAAACAGGGCAGGATAGTTGAGAACTTGGCAGAGTCATTACAGTGAAAAACTTCTCTCGGATGTAGAGTAGCATTTTTTAACAAGGCATGGACCATGTGTTTATAAGTGCAGTGTAATTCTGCAGTTCTCAGTTCACTTGGCCTAACATAGGAGAATACCAGTACTGAATTTCAGTACAAATTCGAGCAAACAATTAAACAGAAACAAAGGGAGAACTGTAACGGGGTCACCTGTGCAGATCCCTTTGCCGCAGCACTTGGATCGATTCAAACTCGGGTAGAACTGCATGGATCGATCAACGGAGGACAGAAAACCATGAGAACAACACAACAGAGAAGACCAACTCTCTGAAGCAGCGAGTGGAATGAATGATAAAGCGTACGTACGTGGAAGCAGATGGGGCACTCGACGGCGCGGCCGTCCTCATCGGCGGCGTCGAAGCACGGCGCGAGGTCGCCGGAGCGGATGAGCCGCCGGAGCCGGTCGGAGTCCAGGTCGGAGAGCTGCCGGACCAGGCGGCGCGGCTGCGTCAGCCGCTCCTCCACCGCCGGGCCGCGCAGCGCAGCGTTGCCCATTGTGGTTGTGCTGCCGAGGAGTGGGAGGAGTAGAAGGCTGTCAGCTACGGCCGGAAGCGCGGTTTATAGCCTCGCCGTGGCCGCATTGTCGTGGCCTGCGACCTGCGGGTGTGTAAGGAGCAGAGCAGCAGAGCGGGAGGTGGTCGTCGGTGGGGTGGCTGGCTGCTTTTTGATCGTCGGAGGAAAAGGGGAAGTGGAGGGAAGGAAGAAAGGAATCAATTTTCCCTCTTTTCGAACGGGATCGGAGTGGAGTGGACGGCCGTGATGCGCTCATCGTGACGTCGCTTTCCGGAGAAGCAGATGTTTTCTCTGATCCATAACACATCTCTGAATTTCGCTTGGCAACGCATGAACAAATGCCTCCCGGTGGATCGGTGTCTCTAAAGGTTAAGACTGCCACCACAAACTGGCCACCAGCTCATTAAGCATCTAGCTTGCTCAGATTTACTACCTTGCAGGCATTTGCTTTCACCAAAAACTACAAAACAATCTCCAAATGAAGATGATTTCCTATATCAACAGTGAGCATGTAACAGAAGGAGCTTCGATATGAATAGCACATTACCACATGCATTTATCCGTTTGATCAAAAAAAAAAAAAACCACATGCATTTATCCTTCACTGAGAAGCAGATGTTTTCTCTGATCCATAGTACGGGAAAAATAGAAAAACAAAAAGATTGACGTTTTCTCTGATCCATAGTACGGGAAAAATAGAAAAACAAAAAGATTGACGTTTTCTCTGATCCATAGTACGGGAAAAATAGAAAAACAAAAAGATTGACTTTCCGTCGCCGGGACTTGAACCCGGGTCTCTCGGGTGAGAGCCGAGTATCCTAACCACCTAGACTACGACGGAATCGTGTTGATGTAAATACCAGGGCACATCTGGTCACCATTACAGCACACACAAACGGCACCAACAATAGAGCTGGGCATAAGCTGACATGGCTAGAAACAAACCGAGAGAAAACTACATTTGATCCATTTCAAATTCCGCCGTGTATCAACGCAGACATATGGACTGTTGAAAATTCAGACAAGGCGGATTGTGAGAATTCAAGCCAACTCGTATGCTCTGCTTTTCTTGGACAAAGTTAGAGAAATCTGCCTGCCTCCCTACGTTGAGGAGATAACCATACACGCGGTACGCAACTGATCAAATATTCAAACATCACCACAAACTAGTCAATAGCTCATCATGCATCATGTTTATCTTGAAAGGTTTTTGCTTTCAAGGAACACTGCAGAAAGATATCTCCAACTGTTTGTTACTAACCCTACATCTTATGGTCTTAACAGTACTGAAGGAATGAATGTGATTACGGTACTCTCTCTCACGCCGCTCTCCCGAGGGCGACCTTGGGTTCCGTCGCGCCGTCGTCCCTGATCCCCTTCAGACGCCCCCTCTTGGTGGTGAGGGCCCGACTCTGAGGCGGCGGCCTTGGAGTGGTATGGACAACTCTCCTCCGGCGGCGGGAGGTGCTCGTCGGTGAGGTCGGTTGGTTCCGCTCAGCTGCGTGGGCAGCGAGATCCCGACGGGCAGTGGTCGTGGCATGGGGAGGCCTCGAGCTCCCCCGTCATATGTGAGGCGTTCCAATCCCGCACGCGCCGCACAACCCGTGGCCGACCTAGATCTTCGGTGTGCGCGCCTGCTGATGCCGTTGGCTAGTCCGGTGGGTGGCAGCAAGGAGCCTATCCGAGGGAAACCCCTGACCATCGGTGCTGGTCAAGGCGTCGATGGCATCCTGGATGCCATTCCCTCCCTGGTGGCAACGTCGAAGTTCTTCTTCCCTGCCTCACCCCTTCTCCGGCGCGTGGGTGAAAACCCTAGCCTCCTTGGCTGAGCGGTGGCGGCGCTACGACGTCATCACCTTCCTGAAGGTGCCGCCTTGGGCTTGGAGATGGTAGGTGCTCGTGGCGTGCTCGACTGGTTCCTGGTGGCAGCCCTTCTTTTCCGCAGTGTCGTTGCTCCGGGCGGGTTCGGTGTCTCTTCCAGGCGATGTGCCCTTTCCCAAGGTGTTGAAGTGAGTGCGGCGGTGCGACGCCCTCGAGCTTGGGCGAGAGGGGATAGGGATCCCCTCTCTGGCGACTGTAATGCCTTAGTGGTGTTGGGGACTGTTCCCGGTGAGCTCTGGCTTGGTCCTATGGCGGCGATGCTCTCCTTCCGGCCGTATCTTCGGTGGCAACTTCGTCCCATTGCAGCGCATTGATGTGCTTCAAGTTAGGGGCGTCAACAATTCCTCTGCGTAGGGTGCACTGATGAGCGAGACCATGATGTTGTAGCTTTGGTTTCGAGCCTCTCTATCGTTTGCTTAGCTTCCTCACCTTGTATCTGTTGTCTGCGGTTACATCCCCATTTTCTTCTACCTTTCTGTTATGTTTGTATGCTACTGTTCGTTGTATCCTGACAGGTTGATGACTTTGTTAATTCAAAGCTGGGTTAGGTCCAAGCCCTACGAGCCTTTTCTCTAAAAAAGAATGTGATTACGGTTCATAACAACACATATTGTACTTTGAGAAAAGTCAAGATTACAACACTAAACTTGCCACTCGGTTTAAATTTTAACCTTGAACTACAAAACCGGTCAACACACACCCCGAACTAAACATCTGGTTTAAGTTTCAACCCTCCTCCTGGTTTTGACACGGTGAAATGGTTTTGACTGCTAACTAGGCAGTGCCACTCCTCCAGCAAAATCCCACTCTAAAAAAATGATAGAACATGCGTGCCGCTCCTTGCGAAAGGAAAAAAGACTCTCTCTTCCATATCGCGGGCGATGACGCTCCAGCTGTCCCCTCGTAACCATGTCGTGAGCTCCCCTCCCACCTCAAGCCGCTCCCCGCCTTCCCCACCGACCACCCACTCCGTGACCACCACCTGCTCACTGTCGCCTCCCCGCTGCTCACGTCCTCGGGGAGGAGGCACCGCTACTTGCGGGCTTATTGGCGTGCTCCTTGCCCCCACTCTAGGTCCCTATTCTCCCACACCCCCTCTCCATGTGCACTCCATCTCTCCCAACAACCGATCCAGTTGAGAAATACAAAAAAAAAATCGCAAGAGCCACAACCGGTTAATTACTCAATTGCGATGATCTATCAATTCCGGGCGAATCCCGATGAAGGACGGTCACCTTGCGCTCATTGTCGGCAGCGACAAGGAGGCACACGGGAAAGGTGATGAAGGCGCTAATCCACACCATGGCCTTGCCGGAGCATCAACAACCGGATGGCAACCACGACTAGGTGTCGGTGCCCCGATCCTTGCTACTCCCTCGCCTACATCCTCCGAGCTGGGAGACGCGACGTAGGATCTGAGGTGGCCGTGGCGTGCACACTTATTCTCTCCGTTGGTGGAGCTTGGTTTGGAGGCAAGGTGATTCGAGGCGGCTCCGACAGTTAATCTCAGAGACACGAGCACTTGCTTGAGCCGAGAGGAGCAGAGGTGATCTATGGTAATGACATGGTTTCTCCTAGCCCGAGCTACTATGCTATGGAATGGACGGGCCCAACCCCTGCGCATATCTAGCCAATCACAGAGATGAGCTCCGGGAACCCGCCCATGCAATCGATGACATCGTAAGAGTGGGATAATTTGTGGGCCCCTGATGTCGCTTGAACTACGTCGTTATTTTTCCAAATAGGAAGGGATGATGCAACGCAACTACGGTAGGTATTTCCCTCAGTTATGAAACCAAGATATCAATCCAGTAGGAGAACCAAGCATCACTATGTAAATGGTACCTGCACACAAAGAACAAATACTTGCAACCCGACGCGTAAGAGGGGTTGTCAATCATTCTCGGGTAAAATATTGGTAAATAGATAGATTGGTAGATGCAAATAGAATAACGACAAAAAAAATTCATTGAGGTATTTTTGGGGTTTTGATAATATAGATCTGAAAATAAAAGATGCAAATAAAAGAAAAGGTAAATAACAATATAGATATGAAAATATATGATGGTAAAATAGACCCGAGGGCCGTAAATTCCACTAGTGGCTTCTGTCAAGAAATAGCACACGGTGGGTAAACAAATTACTGTGGAGCAATTGATAGAAGATCACATGATTATGACGATATCTAGGCAATGATCATTATATAGGCATCACGTCCAAGATTAGTAGACTGACTCCTGCCTGCATCTACTACTATTACTCCACACATCGACCGCTATCCAGCATGCATCTAGTGTATTAAGTTCATGGAGAAACGGAGTAATGCAATAAGAACGATGACATGATGTAGACGAGATCTATTCATGTAGAAATAGCCCCCATCTTGTTATCCTTAATATCAACGATACATGCGTGTCTTGCTGTCCTTTCTGTCACTGGGAAAGAACACCGCAAGATCGAACCCATCACAGAGCACCTCTTCCAATGTCAAGAAAAATCATGCTAGTTGGCCTAAATAAACCGAAGATTCAAAGAAGAAATACGAGGCTATAAGTAATCATGCATATAAGAGATCAAAGAAGACTCAAATAACTTTCATGGATATAGATCTGATCATAAACTCAAAATTCATCGGATCCCAACAAACATACCGCAAAAAGAGTTACATCAAATAGATCTCTAAGAGACCATTGTATTGAGAATCAAAAAGAGAGAAGAAGCCATCTAGCTACTGCCTACGGACCCATAGGTCCACGATGAAATACTCATGCATCATCGGAGAGGCACCAATGATGATGATGAACCCCTCTGTGATGGTATCTAGATTGGATCTCATGGTTCTAGAACTTGCGGCGGCTGGAATTGTGTTTCGTCGGCTCCCCTAGGGCTTCTGGAATATTTGGGAATTTATAGGGCGAAGAGGAGGTGCAGGGCGGCTCCGAGGTGGGCACAACCCCCCTAGGCGCGCCTGTGTGGCACTCCGGCTCAGAGCAACCGGTTTACCTTGCATTGCCAACCCAAAGATCAAGTCTTCTGGCAACACACAACATCTTTCTACAGAAAACAACCGCTTAATGATGCTAGCGGAAACATAGTGCGATATTACGTCAAGTAGCGAGGCCAAGCAGCACACATAGTGCGGCTGAACAATATGTACATTATTTAGTGAATTTAAAGGGGCCTAGATCATGACAACTACGCGGCAGCGGAACGACGATGAAACGGGACTCCATAGCACAGGGACACCGATGTGGACATGATCTAGACACGGCAGCACTCCGATCCGGTTAGACTTTCCTGAAATCTGGCATAACACGCCAGGTCAGTAAATTGAATGTACTTGCAAGCTCACGACAAGCATAAACATAATCACCAACAATATCATGACATTTAATCAAGTTGAATGCAAATAACAACATGCTACTCATGCCATGCAACCAAACTTGTGCACCGAGTCCCTCTGACTCTCTTACCAACGGGTTACCTCGTAACCAAACGGTGATCATTCATGGATCACAAAGGAACCCACACTTGGGCCAACGGGTCCTCGTAACCAAACGGTGATCATTCTCAGATCACAAACGAAACCACACTTGGTTCCCACAACGGCCAGTCTCACTAACATCATCAACACTCAACCAGTGCCATGCAAATAACTTAGTGTGCAAGATTACTTTTTAAAATTGATCTATGGCGTGACCTACTTACAAGTTGTGTCCGTAACCGAGGACGTGGCTATCAATAGATTAAATACACTCTATAGAGGTAGCGCGTTGTACCCACACCACGGAACCCATGGCCTCGCACTCCCATTCGGGTGGACCAACGCCATTCCGATGGAACTCCCCCATTGCCATGACACTCTCTCGGCCACTCTGACTAACTCCCCACTGGGCTAAGTCATGGGTGGCCCCGTGCCTATGCTACCTCTTGAGCACTCCGTTGGTTTTCCCTTGAAGAGGAAAGGGTGATGCAGCAAAGTAGCGTAAGTGTTTCCCTCAATTTTTGAGAACCAAGGTATCAATCCAGTAGGAGGCTCCACGCAAGTCCCTCGTACCTACACAAACAAACAAGAACCTCGCAACCAACGCGATAAAGGGGTTGTCAATACCTTCACGGCCACTTGCGAAAGTGAGATCTAATAGAGATAATAAGATAAGATAAATATTTTTGGTATTTTTATGATATAGATTGAAAAGTAAAGATTGCAAAATAAAGTAGATTGGAAACTTATATGATGGACGATAGACCCGGGGGCCATAGGTTTCACTAGTGGCTTCTCTCAAGATAGCATAAGTATTACGATGGGTGAACAAATTACTGTCGAGCAATTGATAGAAAAGTGCATAGTTATGAGAATATCTAGGCATGATCATGTATATAGGCATCACGTCCGCAACAAGTAGACCGACTCCTGCCTGCATCTACTACTATTACTCCACACATCGACCGCTATCCAGCATGCATCTAGAGTATTAAGCTCATAAGAACAGAGTAATGCATTAGGCAAGATGACAAGATGTAGAGGCATAAACTCAAACAATATGGTATAAACCCCATCTTTTTATCCTCGATGGCAACAATACAATACGTGCCTTGCTGCCCCTGCTGTCACTAGGAAAGGACACCGCAAGATTGAACCCAAAGCTAAGCACTTCTCCCATTGCAAGAAATATCAATCTAGTAGGCCAAACCAAACTGATAATTCGAAGAGACTTGCAAAGATAACCAATGATACATAAAATAATTCAGAGGAGATTCAAATATTTCTCATAGATAAATTTTATCATAAACCCACAATTCATCGGATCTCGACAAACACACCGCAAAAAAAGTTACATCGAATAGATCTCCAAGAAGATCGAGGAGAACTTTGTATTGAGATTCAAAGAGAGAGAAGAAGGCATCTAGCTAATAACTATGGACCCAAAGGTCTGTGGTAAACTACTCACAACTCATAGGAGAGGCCTTGGCGATGATGTAGAGGCTCTCCGTGATCGATTCCCCCTCCGCCGGAGCGCCGGAAAACGCTCCAAGATGGGATCTCATGGGTACAGAAGGTTGCGGCGGTGGAAATAGGGTTTCATGGTGCTCCTAGATGTTTTTGGGGTACGTAGATATATATAGGAGGAAGAAGTAGGTCGGTGGAGCCACGAGGGGCCCACGAGGGTGGGGGGCGCGCCCACCCCCCTAGGGCGCGCCCTCCTGCCTCATGGCCGCCTCGGCTGCTTCTTGACGTCCACTCCAAGTCTCCTGGATTGCGTTTGTTCCAGAAAGATCGCTCCCGAAGGTTTCATTCCGTTCGAACTCCGTTTGATATTCCTTTTCTTCGAAACATTGAAATAGGCAAAAAACAACAATTCGGGCTGGGCCTCCGGTTTGTAGGTTAGTCCAAAAATGATATAAAAGTGTATAGTAAAGCCCATAAACATAAAAAACAGGTAATATAATAGCATGGAATAATCAAAAATTATAGATACGTTGGAGACGTATCAAGCATCACCAAGCTTAATTCCTGCTCGTCCTCGAGTAGGTAAATGACAAAAACAGAATTTTTGATGTGGAATGCTACCTAGCATATTTCTCAATGTAATTTTCTTTATTGTGGCATGAATGTTCAGATCCAAATAATTCAAGACAAAAGTTCATATTGACATAAAAATAATAATACTTCAAGCATACTAACAAAGTAATCATGTCTTCTCAAAATAACATGGCTAAAGAAAGCTATCCCTACAAAATCATATAGTCTGGCTATCTCTATCTTTATCACACAAAGTATTTAATCATGCACAACCCCGATGACAAGCCAAGCAATCGTTTCATACTTTTATGTTCTCAAACTTTTTCAACTTTCATGCAATACATGAGCGTGAGCCATGGACATAGCACTATATGTGGAATAGAATGGTGGTTGTGGAGAAGACAAAAAGGAGAAGATAGTCTCACATCAACTAGGCGTATCAATGAGCTATGGAGATGCCCATTAATAGATACCAATGTGAGTGAGTAGGGATTGCCATGCAACAGATGCACTAGATCTATAAATGTATGAAAGCTCAACAAAAGAAACTAAGTGGGTGTGCATCCAACTTGCTTGCTCACGAAGACCTAGGGCATTTTGAGGAAGAAAATCATTGGAATATACAAGCCAAGTTCTATAATTAAAAATTCCCACTAGTATATGAAAGTGACAACATAGGAGACTCTCTGTCATGAAGATCATGGTGCTACTTTGAAGCACAAGTGTGGTAAAAGGATAGTAGCATTGTCCCTTCTCTCTTTTTCTCTCATTTTTTTAATATGGACTTTCTCTTTTTTTTATGGCCTTTCTCTCTTTTTTTCATTCGGAGTCTCATCCCTACTTGTGGGGGAATCATAGTCTCCATCATCTTTTCCTCACTTGGGACAATGCTCTAATAATGAAAATCATCACACTTTTATTTACTTACAACTCAAGAATTACAACTCAATACTTAGAAAAAAATATGACTATGGATGCCTCCGGCGATGTACCGGGATATGCAATGAATCAAGAGTGACATGTATGAAAGAATTATCAAGGTGGCTTTGCCAAAAATTTGATGTCAACTGTATGATCATGCAAAAGCAATATGACAATGATGGAGCGTGTCATAATAAACGAAACGGTGGAAAGTTGCATGGCAATATATCTCGGAATGACTATGGAAATTCCATAATAGGTAGGTATGGTGGCTGTTTTGAGGAAGGTATATGGTGGGTGTATGGTACCAGCGAAAGTTGCGCGGCACAAGAAAGGCTAGTAATGGTGGAAGGGTGAGAGTGCGTATAATCCATGGACTCAACATTAGTCATAAAGAACTCATATACTTTTTTGCAAAAATCTACAACTTATTGAAACAAAGTACTACGCACATGCTCCTAGGGGGATATATTGCTAGGAAAAGACCATCGCTCGTCCCCGACCGCCACTCATAAGGAAGACAATAAATAAATAAATCATGCTCCAACTTCATCACATAACGGTTCACCATACGTGCATGCTACGGGAATCACAAACTTCAACACAAGTATTCCTCAAATTCACAACTACTCAACTAGCATGACTCTAATATCACCATCCTCATATCTCAAAACAATTATCAAGCATCAAATTGATCATAGCCTCCAATTCACTTCTATGATAGTTTTTATTATACCCAACTTGGATGCCCATCATTTTAGGACCAATTTTATAACCATAAAAAATACCATGCTGTTCTAAAAGACTCTGAAATAATATAAGTGAAGCATGAGAGATCAATAATTTCTACAAAATAAAACCACCGCCGTGCTCTAAAAAGATATAAGTGAAGTACTAGAGCAAAATTGTCTAGCTCAAAAGATATAAGTGAAGCACATAGAGTATTCTAATAAATTCCGAATCATGTTGTGTCTCTCTCAAAAGGTGTGTACAGCAAGGATGATTGTGGTAAACTAAAAAGCAAAGACTCATATCTTACAAGACGCTCCAAGCAAAACACATATCATGTGGTGAACAAAAATATAGCTCCAAGTAAAGTTACCGATAGACGAAGACGAAAGAGGGGATGCCTTCCGGGGCATCCCCAAGCTTAGGCTTTTGGTTGTCCTTGAATTATCTTGGGGTACCATGGGCACCCCCAAGCTTAGGCTCTTGCCACTCCTTATTCCATAGTCCATCAAATCTTTACCCAAAACTTGAAAACTTCACAACACAAAACTCAACAGGAAATCTCATAAGCTCTGTTAGTGCAAGAAAGAAAAACCACCACTTAAGGTACTGTAATGAACTCATTCTTTATTTATATTGGTGTTAAACCTACTGTATTCCAACTTCTCTATGGTTCATACCTAATACGTCTCCAACGTATCTATAATTTTTGATTGTTCCATGCTATTATATTACCCGTTTTGGATGTTTATGGGCTTTACTTTACACTTTTATATTATTTTGGGACTAACCTACTAACCAGAGGCCCAAACCGTATTGCTGTTTTTTTTGCCTATTTCAGTGTTTCGAAGAAAAGGAATATCAAACGGAGTCCAAACGGAATGAAACCTTCGGAGGCGATCTTTTTGGAACAGACGTGATCCAGAGGACTTGGAGTGCAAGTCAAGAAGCAATCGAGGAGGCCACGAGGGTGGAGGGCGCCCCCCCTACTGGGCGCGCCCCTTATCTCGTGGGCCCCTCGGGCGTCCACCGACCTACTTCTTCATCCTATATATACCCACGTACCCGGAGAACATCAGAGGCGACCATGAAAAACTATTTCCACCACCGTAACCTTCTGTATCCGCGAGATTCCATCTTGGAGCCTTCGCCGGCGCTCCGTCGAAGGGGGAATCTACATCAACATCATAGCCTCTCCGATGAGTTGTGAGTAGTTTACCACAGACCTTCGGGTCCATAGTTATTAGCTAGATGGCTTATTCTCTATCTTTGGATCTCAATACCATGTTCTCCTTGATCTTCTTGGAGATCTATTCGATGTAACTCTTTTTGCGGTGTGTTTGTCGAGATCCGATGAATTGTGGGTTTAAGATCAAGTTTATCTATGAGAAATATTTGAATCTCCTCTGAATTCTTTTATGTGTGATTAAGTTATCTTCGCATGTCTCTTCGAATTATCAGTTTGGTTTGGCCTACTAGATTGATATTTCTTGCAATGGGAGAAGTGCTTAGCTTTGTGTTCAATCTTGCGGTGTCCTTTCCCAGTGACAGCAGGGGCAGCAAGGCACATATTGTATTGTTGCCATCGAGGGTAAAAAGATGGGGTTTATATCATATTGCATGAGTTTATCCCTCTACATCATGTCATCTTTCTTAATGCGTTACTCTGTTCTTTATGAACTTAATACTATAGATGCATGCTGGATAGCGGTCGATGTGTGGAGTAATAGTAGTAGATGCAGGCAGGAGTCGGTCTACTTGTCACGGACGTGATGCCTATATACATGATCATGCCTAGATAATCTCATAATTATTCGCTTTTCTATCAATTTCTCGACAGTAATTTGTTCACCCACCGTAATACTTATGCTATCTTGAGAGAAGCCACTAGTGAAACCTATGGCCCCCGGGTCTATCTTTTATCATATAAGTTTTTAATTTACTTTTATTTGCATCTTTACTTTTCCATTCTATATTATAAAATACCAAAAATATATTTATCTTATCATATTATCTCTATCAGATCTCGCTTTCGCAAGTGGCCGTGAAGGGATTGACAACCCCTTTATTGTGTTGGTTGCGAGTTCTTGTTTGTTTGTGTAGGTGTGTGGGACTTTTGAGGAGCCTCCTACTAGATTAATACCTTGGTTCTTAAAAACTTAGGGAAATACTTACGCTACTATTGCTGCATCACCCTTTCCTCTTCAAGGAAAACCAATGCAAGCTCAAGACATAGCAAGAAGTATTTCTGGCGCCGTTGCCGGTGAGGTCTTCGCTCAAGTCAAGACATACCAAGTACCCATCACAAACTCATCTCCCTCGCATTTACATTATTTCCATTTGCCTCTCGTTTTCCTCTCCCCCACTTCACCCTTGCCGTTTTATTCGCCATCTTCTCCTTCCTCGCTCTTGTTTGCCGTTATGTTTGAAATTGGGAAGATTATCGTCGATATGGACAATAATGATAATATGGAAAATTCTGATGCTCCTGCTAAAGAACCCCCTATCTTGCATACTAAAAGGTTTCGAATCGGTAGTGGCAATATTATTGGAAAAGGGGTTTTTTCAAGATTTATTTACTTGTGCTGGTGCTTTACCCTCTATGGGTGGTTCTATTCTTCATAGAACTAGTAGTCTCGCGGATGCTATCGCTACGCTTGTAGTTGAGCTTGAAAGACAATTTATGCATATGCATCCTTGCATACAAAGAATTTTCCTGGAATTTTCTAATATTGAGCATTCTTCTGTTAAGCGCGCCGCTACTATCTTTTTGGCTCATGAGTTTAGATTTATCATAAGAGAGGCCAAAGAAATCTTTGCGCACTATTGGGTGGACGCCGGGCGTCCTCCCATAGAGGCGATCCTCTTTGATCAAGAGGAAATTAGGCGTTTTCAATCTTTGGACTATGTTGCTTTTAATAAAAACCTTAGAAAAAAGGTTCCTACCAATGTCCTGGTTGATAGAATTTCCGAACTTAATAATGATTTTGCCCTTCGAAACAATGAGCTAGGATACTCTCTTGAGTATAGGCTCACGAAGTTCTGCCAAAAGAATGCCTATAATGATGAATTAGTTGTGCAATATGAAGGGCCAAAGGAGGAACCCATACCTCCTGAGATTGATCTTGGGGACTTTTGTCCCATTAAATTTAGCCCATTTGATTACTTTTGCTTGCCTCAAAGAAAACTTGCTGCTGAACGTAGAGATTATGAAATGAGTTTTCGTGATCTATCTTATTATTATGGCACTACTTAGATCTATCCTCGCTTTTATGCCTAGCTAGGGGCGTTAAACGATAGCGCTAGTTGGGAGGCAACCCAATTTTATTTGTGTTTTTTGTTTTTGTTTCTGTTTAGTAATAAATTTTTCATCTACCTTCTGTTTAGATGTGTTTTCATATTTTATTTAGTGTTTGTGCCAAGTAGAACCTATAGGATAACCTATGGTAATAGTTAACTTGATTCTGCTGAAAAACAGAAACTTTGCGCGCACGAAAATAGTTCTAGTAATTCACAGAAACGTGCTTTTGTGTTGATTCTTTTTGCTGTAGATCACTAGAAAAATTTCCCAGGACTTCCTATTTTGGTAGGATTTTTAGAGTTCCAGAAGTGTTCGAGAGTTACAGATTGCTACAGACTGTTCTGTTTTTGACAGATTCTGCCTTTCGTGTGTTGATTGCTTATTTTGATGCATCTATGGCTAGTATTAAGTGGTATGAACCATAGAGAACTTGAAATACAGTAGGTTTAACACCAATATAAATAAAGAATGAGTTCATTACAGTACCTTATGCGGTGGTTTTTCTTTCTTTCACTAACGGAGCTTATGAGATTTCCTGTTGAGTTTTGTGTTGTGAAGTTTTCAAGTTTTGGGTAAAGATTTGATGGACTATGGAATAATGAGTGGCAAGAGCCTAAGCTTGGGGATGCCCATGGCACCCCAAGATATTCAAGAGTAGCCAAAAGCCTTTCAGGGCATCCCCTCTTTCGTCTTCGTTTATCGGTAACTTTACTTGGAGCTATATTTTTATTCGCGACATGATATGTGTTTTGCTTGGAGCGTCTTGTATGATATTAGTATTTGCTTTTTAGTTTTCCACAATCATCCTTGCTGTACACACATTTTGGGAGAACCCCACTTAATTAGAATTTATTAGAATACTCTATGTGCTTCACTTATATCTTTTGAGCTAGATAGTATTTGCTCTAGTGCTTCACTTATATCTTTTAGAGCACGGCGGTGGCTTAATTTTGAAGAAATTGTTGATCTCTAATGCTTCACTTATATTATTTTGAGAGTCTTTTAGAACAGTATGGTATTTGCTGTGGTTATAAATTTGGTCCTAGACTGATGAGCATCCAAGTTGGGTATAATAAAAACTATCATAGGAAGTGCATTAAACACTAGGATCAGTTTGATGCTTGATAATTGTTTTGAGATATAAAGGTGGTAATATTAGAGTCATGTTAGTTGGGTAATTATGAAATTGAGAAATACTTGTGTTGAAGTTGGCAAGTCCTGTAGCATGCACGTATGTTAAAAGTTGTGTGACAAATTTGTTGCATGGGGTGCTCTTTTAATTGTCTTCCTTATGAGTGGAGGTCGGGATCACGCGATGGTTAACTCCTACCAACCCTTCCCCTAGGAGCATGCATAGTAGTACTTTGCTTCGAGGGCAAGTAGACTTTTGCAATAAGTATATGAGTTCTTTATGACTAATGTGAGTCCATGGATATGCGCACACTCACCCTTCCACTTTGCTAGCCTCTATTGTGCCGCGCAACTTTCGCCGGTATCATGCACCCATTATTTACCTTCCTCAAAACAGCCACCATACCTACCTATTATGGCATTTCCATAGCCATTCCGAGATATATTGCCATGCAACTTTCTACTGTTCCGTTTATTATGACACGCTCCACCATTGTCATATTGCTCTTTGCATGATCATGTAGTTGACATTGTATTTGTGGCAAGGCCACCCTCATAATTTTCATACATGTCACTCTTGGTTTATTGCATATCCCGGTACACCGCCGGAGGCATTCATATAGAGTCATATTTTGTTCTAAGTGTTGAGTTGTAATTCTCGAGTTGTAAATTAATAAAAGTGTGATGATCTTCATTATTAGAGCATTGTCCCAAGTGAGGAAAGGATGATGAAGACTATGATTCCCCCACAAGTCGGGATGAGACTTCAGACTTTAAAAAAAGAAAAAAAAGAGGCCATAGAGCCCACCAAATAAAAAGAAGGGGAAATGCCAAATAAAAAAAAGGAGAAAGGCCAAATAAAAAAAAGAGAGAAAAAGAGAGAAGGGACAATGCTACTATCTCTTTTCCACACTTGTGCTTCAAAGTAGCACCGTGATCTTCATGATAGAGAGTCTCTTGTGTTGTCACTTTCATATACTAGTGGGAATTTTTCATTATAGAACTTGGCTTGTATATTCGAATGATGGGCTTCCTCAAAATGCCATAGGTCTTCGTGAGCAAGCAAGTTAGATGCACACCCACTTAGTTTCTTTTGTTGAGCTTTCATACATTTATAGCTCTAGTGCATCCGTTGCATGGCAATCCCTACTCACTCACATTGATATCTATTGATGGGCATCTCCATAGCCCGCTGATACGCCTAGTTGATGTGAGACTATCTTTTCCCTTTTTGTCCTCACAACCACCACCTTATACCACCATAGTGCTATGTCCATGGCTTGCGCTCATGTATTGCGTAAGAGTTGAAAAAGCTAAAGCGCGTTAAAAAGTATGAACCAATTCCTTGGCTGAAACCGGGGTTGTGCATGATGGGAGTATTTTGTGTAATCAAAATGAAGCATGGCCTAACTATATGATTTTGTAGGGATAAGCTTTCTTTGGCTATGTTATTTTGATAAGACATGATTATTTGTTAGTATGCTTCGAGTATTATTATTTTTTATGTTTTATAAGCTTTTATCTTGAATCATTTGGATCTGAACAATCATGCCACAATAAATAAAATTACATTGAGAATTATGCTAGGTAGCATTCCACATCAAAAATTCTGTTTTTATCATTTACCTACTTGAGGACGAGCAGGAATTAAGCTTGGAGATGCTTGATACGTCTCCAATGTATCTATAATTTTTGATTGTTCCATGCTATTATATTACCCATTTTGGATGTTTATGGGCTTTACTTTACACTTTTATATCATTTTTAGGACTAACCTACTAACCGGAGGCCCAGCCCGTATTGCTGTTTTTTGCCTATTTCAGTGTTTCGAAGAAAAGGAATATCAAACGGAGTCCAAACGGAATGAAACCTTCGGGGGCGATCTTTTTGGAACAAACGTGATCCAGAGGACTTGGAGTGCAAGTCAAGAAGCAATCGAGGAGGCCACGAGGGTGGAGGGCGCCCCCCTACTGGGCGCGCCCCGCTATCTCGTGGGCTCCTCGGGCGTCCACCGACCTACTTTTTCCTCCTATATATACCCACGTACCCCGAGAACATTAGAGGTGACCATGAAAAACTATTTCCACCACCGTAACCTTCTGTATCCATGAGATCCCATCTTGGAGCCTTCGTTGGCGTTCCGCCGGAGGGGGAATCAACCACGGAGGGCTTCTACATCAACACCATAGCCTCTCCGATGAGTTGTGAGTAGTTGACCACATACCTTCGGGTCCATAGTTATTAGCTAGATGGCTTCTTCTCTCTCTTTGGATCTCAATACCATGTTCTCCTTGATCTTCTTGGAGATCTATTCAATGTAACTCTTTTTGTGATGTGTTTTTCGAGATCCGATGAATTGTGGGTTTATGATCAAGTTTATCTATGAGAAATATTTGAATCTCCTCTGAATTATTTTATGTATTATTAAGTTATCTTTGCAAGTCTCTTCGAATTATCAGTTTGGTTTGGCCTACTAGATTGATCTTTCTTGCAATGGGAGAAGTGCTTAGCTTTGGGTTCAATCTTGCTGTGTCCTTTCCCAGTGACAACAGGGGCAGCAAGGCACATATTGTATTGTTGCCATCGAGGATAAAAATATGGGGTTTATATCATATTGCATGAGTTTATTCCTCTACATCTTGTCATCTTTCTTAATGCGTTACTCTGTTCTTTATGAACTTAATACTCTAGATGCATGCTGGATAGCGGTCGATGTGTGGAGTAATAGTAGTAGATGCAGGCAGGAGTCGGTCTACTTGTCACGGACGTGATGCCTATATACATGATCATGCCTAGATAAAATCATAATTATTCTCTTTTCTATAAATTACTCGACAGTAATTTGTTCACCCACCGTAATACTTATGCTATCTTGAGAGAAGCCACTAGTGAAACCTATGGCCCCGGGGTCTATCTTTTATCATATAAGCTTTTAATTTACTTTTATTTGCATCTTTACTTTTCTAATCTATATTGTAAAATACCAAAAATATATTTATCTTATCATATTATCTCTATCAGATCTCACTTTCGCAAGTGGCCGTGAAGGGATTGACAACCCTTTATTGCGTTGGTTGCGAGTTCTTGTTTGTTTGTGTAGGTGCGTGGAACTTTTGAGGAGCCTCCTACAGGATTGATACCTTGGCTCTCAAAAGGTGAGGGAAATGCTTACGCTACTATTGCTGCATCACCCTTTCCTATTCAAGGAAAACTAAGGCAAGCTCAAGACGTAGCCATAGATTCATCGAAATAAGCAAACAACACACGAAAAATAGAATCGGTCAAAAACAGAATAGTCTGTAGCAATATGTAACTTTCGAATAATTCTGGAACTCTAAAAATCCTAACAAAATAGGAAGTCCTAGGAAATTTGTCTATTGATCTACTGCAAAAAGAATCAACTCAAAAGCACGTTTCTGTGATTTGTTAAAATTATTATCACGAGCGCAAAAGTTTTTGTTTTCCAGCAAGATCAAATTAACTATCACCCAAGATGTTCTTATAGGTTCTACTTGGCACAAACACTAATTAAAACATAAAACCACATCTAAACAGAGGCTATATGAATTATTTATTACTAAACAGAAGCAAAAAGCAAGGAACAAAAATAAAATTGGGTTGCCTCTCAACAAGCGCTATCGTTTAACGCCCCTAGCTAGGCATAAAAGCGAGAATAGATCTAGGTATTGCCATCTTTGGTATTCAATTCATAAGTGGCTCGCATAATAGATTCATTAGTTAATTTGATTTTCTTTATAGGAAAGTGTTCCATGCCTTTCCTTAATGGAAATTGGAATCTAATATTTCCTTCCTTCATATCAATAATTGCACCAGTCGTTCTAAGGAAAGGTCTACCAAGAATAATAGGACATGAAAGATTGCAATATATAGCAAGAACGATAAAATCTATGGGCACATAATTCTTATTTTCAACAATAAGAATGTCATTAATCTTTCCCATAGGTTTCTTAATGGTGGAATCCGCAAGGTGCAAGTTTAAAGAGCAATCATCAAATTCACGGAAACCTAGCACATCACATAAAGTTTTTGGAATCGTGGAAACACTAGCACCCAAATCAGACAAAGTATATCATTCATGATCTTTAATTTTAATTTTAATAGTAGGTTCCCACTCATCATAAAATTTTCTAGGGATAGAAACTTCCAATTCAAGTTTTTCTTCATAAGATTGCATCAAAGCATCAACGATATGTTTGGTAAAAGCTTTATTTTGACTATAAGCATGAGGAGAATTCAACACGGATTGCAACAAGGAAATACAATCTACTAAAGAACAATTATGATAATTGAATTCCTTGTAATCCAAAATAGTGGGTTCATTGCTATGTAAAGTTTTGATCTCTCCAATCCCACTTTTACCAAATTTAGCATCAAGATCTAAAAACTCTGAATCATTGGGACGTCTTTTAACTAAAGTTGACTCATCTCCAGTCTCATCATTATCAAGATTCATATTGCAAAATAAAGATTTAATATGAGACACATCAATCACTTTTAGATCTTCATCATTATTTACATGTAAACTAGAAGAACACACTTTTATAAAGCAATCTTTCTTAGCACGCATCCTAGCAGTTCTTTCTTTGCACTCATCAATGGAAATTCTCATGCCTTTGAGAGACTCAATGATATCATGCTTAGGTGGAATAGATCTAAGTTTCAAAGAATCAACATCAAGAAAAATTCTATCCATGTTCCTAGCCAATTTATCAACTTTAAGCAATTTTTCTTCAAGCAAAGCATTGAAATTCTTTTGAGAGATCATAAATTCTTTAACACTATTCTCAAAATTAAAGGGCATCTTATTAAAATTTCCATAAGAGTTGTTGTAGGAATTACCATAATTATTAGAGGAATTACTAGGAAACGGCCTAGGATTAAAGTTTCCTCTATACGCGTTGTTACCAAAATTATTCCTAACAACAAAATTCACATCCATAGATTCATTGTTATTCTCTATCAAAGTAGACAAAGGCATATCATTGGGATCAATAGGAGCACTCTTATTAGCAAACAATTTCATAAGTTCATCCATCTTTCCACTTAAAACATTAATTTCTTCTATCGCATGAACTTTTTTACTAGTAGATCTTCGGTGTGCCATTGAGAATAATTAACCATAATATTATATAGGAGTTTAGTAGCTTCTCCTAAAGTGATTTCCATAAAAGTGCCTCCTGGGCCCGAATCTAAAAGATTTCTAGAAGCAAAATTCAATCCGGCATAATTTTTTTGTATGATCATCCATAAATTTAATCCATGAGTAGGGCAATTGCGAATCATTAATTTCATCCTCTCCCAAGATTGTGCAACATGTTCATGATCAAGTTGCTTAAAATTCATAATATCGTTCCTAAGGGAGATGACCTTGGTGGGAGGAAAATACTTAGAGATAAAAGCATCTTTGCACTTATTCCAAGAATCAATACTATTTTTAGGAAAAGACGAAAACCAAGTTTTAGCACGATCTCTAAGTGAAAACGGAAATAACTTCAATTTAACAATATCATTATCCGTGTCTTTCTTCTTTTGCATATCACAAAAATCAACAAAGTTGTTTAGATGAGTAGCGGCATCTTCACTAGGAAGGCCGGAGAATTGATCTTTCATAACAAGATTCAACAAAGCAACATTGATTTCACAAGATTCAGCATCGTTAAGAGGAGCAATCGGAGTGCTAAGGAAATCATTATTGTTGGTATTGGAAAAATCACACAATTTAGTATTATCTTGAACCATCGTGACAAGCAATCCAACACATAAACACACAAGAGGAAAGCGAAAAAGAGGCGAACTAAGAAGAGAGGGCGAATAAAACGGCAAGGGTGAAGTGGGGGAGAGGAAAACGAGAGGCAAATGGCAAATAATGTAATGCGAGGGAGATGAGTTTGTGATGGGTAATTGGTATGTCTTGACTTGTGCGAAGACCTCCCCGGCAACAGCGCCAGAAATCCTTCTTGCTACCTCTTGAGCACTGCGTTGGTTTTCCCTTGAAGAGGAAAGGGTGATGCAGCAAAGTAGCATAAGTATTTCCCTCAGTTTTTGAGAACCAAGGTATCAATCTAGTAGGAGGCTCCATGCAAGTCCCTCGTACCTACACAAACAAACAAGAACCTCACAACCAACGCGATAAAGGGATTGTCAATCCCTTCACAACCACTTGCGAAAGTGAGATCTAATAGAGATAATAAGATAAGATAAATATTTTTGGTATTTTTATGATATAGATTGAAAAGTAAAGATTGCAAAATAAAGTAGATTGGAAACTTATATGATGGAAGATAGACCCGGGGGCCATAGGTTTCACTAGTGGCTTCTCTCAAGATAGCATAAGTATTACAGTGGGTGAAAAATTATTGTCGAGCAATTGATAGAAAAGTGCATAGTTATGAGAATATCTAGGCATGATCATGTATATATGCACCACGTTTGCAACAAGTAGACCGACTCCTGCCTGCATCTACTACTATTACTCCACACATCGACCGCTATCCAGCATGCATCTAGAGTATTAAGTTCATAAGAACAGAGTAACGCATTAGGCAAGATGACATGATGTAGAGGGATAAAATCAAACAATATGATATAAACCCCATCTTTTTATCCTCGATGGCAACAATACAATACGTGCCTTGCTGCCCCTGCTGTCACTGGGAAAGGACACCACAAGATTGAACCCAAAGCTAAGCACTTCTCCCATTGCAAGAAAGATCAATCTAGTAGGCCAAACCAAACTGATAATTCGAAGAGACTTGCAAAGATAACTTAATAATACATAAAATAATTCAGAGGAGATTCAAATATTTCTCATAGATAAACTTGATCATAAACCCACAATTCATCAGATCTCGAAAAACACACTGAAAAAATAGTTACATTGAATAGATCTCCAAGAAGATCAAGGAGAACTTTGTATTGAGATTCAAAGAGAGAGAAGAAGCCATCTAGCTAGTAACTATGGACCCGAAGGTCTATGGTAAACTACTCACAACTCATAGGAGAGGCCTTGGCGATGATGTAGAGGCCCTCCGTGATCGATTTCCCCTCCGACAGAGCGCCCGAAAAGGCTCCAAGATGGGATCTCACGGGTATAGAAGGTTGCGGTGGTGGAAATAGGGTTTCGTGGTGCTCCTGGATGTTTTGGGGGTACGTAGATATATATAGGAGGAAGAAGTAGGTCGGTGGAGACACGAGGGGCCCATGAGGGTGGGGGGCGTACCCACCTCCCTAGGGCGCACCCTCCTGCCTCGTGGCCGCCTTGGCTGCTTCTTGACGTCCACTCCAAGTCTCCTGGATTGCGTTTGTTCCAAAAAGATCGCTCCCGAAGGTTTCATTCCGTTTGGACTTCGTTTGATATTCCTTTTCTTTGAAACACTGAAATAGGCAAAAAAACAGCAATTCGGGCTGGGCCTCCGGTTAGTAGGTTAGTCCCAAAAATGATATACAAGTGTATAGTAAAGCCCATAAACATCCAAAATAGGTAATATAATAGCATGGAACAATAAATAAATTATAGATATGTTGGAGACATATCAGCCTACCAAAGGCATCAACGGCCACCGTCGTGGCAAAACTCAAACGGTCCCAAACGGGGACAATGTACCATCTCAACAACAATGAAAACAGGCACACAACGTTATGTCGGCTTCTGGGCCAGGGTACCGCATGCCCATAACCTTCCCTCGTTGGAGGCACCGACCTGAGGCATGACAATGGACCGACTAAAGGCCTTACCATAAAGGCAAATGTGGTTGCACTGGGAAAACTCGATTCAGTCGCACCATGACCCGATGAACTTTAAGTTCAAGTTCAGTTAACATCAGGTTTAACTTGAAATAAAAATGCTCGAGTCACCATATGCCATGGTCATGTAATCATACGACATGCATCACATATCAGTAGAATAAACAGATCAACCTCATCAAAAGTTCTTCTTGCACAAATCATCGACTTTACTGATTCCTTCTCACTGGTTATTAGCACTCATCATTTCTAGTTTCATCATTAACCATATAAAATCAAGCATTCACATACGAAAGTAATCCCGATACTAGTCATGCCATAGTCATAGCAAAATCACATAGTCAAACTACTCATGCTAGATCACACTACTCTAAGTACTCACTTCTGTAAACTAAGCATTTTACTAATGACAAAATAACTATCACAAGAATTATTCATTAAATAATTATATGCAAGAAATAACTTATTTTCAAGTTGGAAAATCATGGATATTGCAAAGACACCATGTAAATGTTGGTGTGGCTTGCCTTAGTTCAGAGGAGCTTCACACTCCTCCTGGATCTCTTCAAGACAAGCTTCTCCTTCTGCCCGTACCCGTAGTTTGGCTAGGGGTGGTCAGACATGGTTGGAACGGGCCTCTCCAGCGGTGGCAGGAAGCAGAGGTCGTCGGACTTGGAGATGACAGCAACGTGGGGCTGCACCAGGGGATCCAACGGGGTCGGACGACACCAGTGAACCACCAATAAGCCGCCTGCAGAGTGGGTCAAGCTCGGGAGGCACTGGAGTGAGGTGGAGAAGCTACGGAGATTCGCCAGTGAGCCTGGGTCGGGGCGGCGGCCAGAGGCCTGCCCGGCCGAGCTACGGCTTAATTACAAGCTTGTGGAGGTCGAGTGAGTGTGTGGTGATTCTGAAGGAGTCGAGAGGGGCTGTATTTATAGTCGAGCGAGAGGAGGGGATTGGGCTCCGCCGGAAAGCTTCTGGACATGGCGCCCGATGATGAACGACGTCAGCGAGAGGGGGACAAGGCGACGCAGCTCACGCGGGTATTGAGGGAGGGTGGAGACAAGCACATGAGCGAGGATGGCAACGAGCACAGTGGCACGGGTGCACTGTTTGCTTGGCCACGCTGTGCCCGTGCTCATTGCGGTGAGCTCCGATGTCGGCGAGCGCCAGGGAGGAGTTAAGGGAGTCGAGACGATGATCGTGGCAAAGTTTGGCAAGGCGCGACGGTCAGGGAAGCGAGCACGAGTGCAACAACAGCTTGGGCGCGTCCTAGAGCGAGTCGACAGCATTGCCAGCATGCCTGGACGAACGCAGTCATCGCGTGAACTATGACATCAGGTCGCGCTAAGCTTAAACTTCATGTCTGGCGTGTAGTCCTTGGTGGTTTGAGTGGTTCCAACACATTGAGTTGAACCCAGGAGCTGCGTGTGCAATGTTTACTTCATGGGAAGTTTCTGGACAGTAACTTGTGAAGTTAACTATGAGTGATCCAGTAAGAGTTTAGGGCTGGGCTTTGGAGTTTAGCAATCTCTTAGGAAGGTAATGAAGCTCAAGAAATATCAGCCTCATTGGATCAAGGAAAAACATACTTGCTATGTAAAGTGCCTATTCTATCTAGAACAGAAATGATTTTCTGTAGCAAAAATATCCCAAAAAGTTATGCAATATTTTTTCTCAAAGAGGTACCCTAGGGTTCAAAGAATATTTGGGAATTTTCTCAGGATTTTTGGAGCAATAAAAATGAGGGTTTCTTTGGAGCATATGTCTCTGAAGTGAATTTCATAGAAGAAAATGAATATTTTTCCTTTATGAAAAATATTCCTTGGGTCATTTTTGGGATTTTGCAGAAAAAGAAAGATGAGTTAGGGATGGATGGGTCACTTGGCTGAAAATGAAGGACATGCCCAAGTGTTCAGGTCCATTTGAATTGATCCAAAACTCCAAATCCAAAGCAGAGGCAAAAGAAGTCCGGAAAAAGAGAGAAGGCAAAACCAGGTTGTCACAAACCTCCCCCACTTAGGATGAATCTCGTCCTCGAGATTCGGTTGCTTGGGAAAACAATTCTGGATATGCTGTCTTTAAAAATTCCTCTCTTTCCCAGGTTGCTTCTTCCTCGGTGTGATGCTCCCACTGAACCTTATAAAACTTGATCACCTTACTGCGTGTGACTCTTTCTGTCTCATCCAATATTCTGAACGGTCTCCCTCATAGGTTAAATCCTTGTCAAGCTCAATTTCTCACATATCAGTCCTTTTCTCGGGTGGTGAAATACACCTTCTCGGCTGTGAGACATGGAACACATTGTGTACTTCTGACAATTCTGGTGGCAATTCCAACTGATAAGCAATTGTACCAACTCTGGTCATGACCGGGAATGGACCAATATATCCTGGTGCCAATTTTCCTCGGGTCTGAAACCTCTTGATGCCCTTCATGGGTGTGACTCAGAGATACACATGTTCTCCGGGCTCAAAACAGACTTGCCGGTGTTTGGCATCATAATAACTCTTCTGTCGTGACTTAGCCAACTGCAGTCTATCTCGGATCTCCTTGACTTTTTTTTCAGCCTCCAATATTAAATCAGTTCCGAAAATGCGTCTGTCTCCGATTTGGGACCAGTTTAATGGAGTGCGGCACTTACGGCCATACAAAGCTTCATACGGTGACATCTTCAGACTAGTCTGGAAACTATTGTTGTATGAGAACTCCGCATACGGTAGACAATCTTCTCACTTGGGTCTGTTGGCTAAAGCACATGCTCGAAGCATATCTTCAAGTATTTAATTTACTCGCTCAGTCTGACCATCTATTTGCGGGTGATAGGCTATGCTGTATTTGAGGGCGGTCCCCAAGGCTTGATGGAGTCGGGAACAGAATGCGGAGGTAAAGAGTGAACCTCGGTCTGAAGTGATTGTTCTTGGCACTCCATGCAGACTGACAATCCGGGACACATATAATTGTGCAAGTTGATCGGCTCGATATGTGGTGCGGATGGGAATAAAATGAGCCATCTTAGTGAGCGTGTCCACTACGACCCATATTGCATCGTTGCCTCGGTGAGTCCTGGGTAGACCGGTGACAAAGTCCATGCAGACATCATCCCATTTCCATTGCGGGACGGGTAGGGGTTGGAGAAGTCCGGCGGGTTTTTGGTGTTCCGCCTTTAATTTGTTGCATATATCGCAACAAGAGATAAAGTATGAGATGTCCTTTTTCATTTCATCCCACCAAAATATCTGTCGAAGGTCTTCGTACATTTTAGTACCTCCGGGGTGAATTGAATACGAGGATTCGTGTGCTTCTGCCAAAATATTCTTTCTCAAGCCTGCTTGCTCGGGTACACATATCCGACCTCGAAACCTTAGTGTACCTTGTGGATCCTTAGAAAAATCATGGGTCTTGCCTTCTTGTAGACGTTTGATATGACCTTGTAGAATTGAGTTGTCGGCCTGGACCATGCGAATCTCATCCTCGAGATTAGGAGTTACTTCCAATATATTTGCAAGACCGGCGTCTACAATTACCAAGTTAAGCTAAGCGATCTCGTGTTGGAGTTTGGAAGGCAAGGACTCCATCATGGCATTTAAACTGGCAAGCTTGCGACTGAGGGCATCAGCAACCACGTTGGCTTTACCCGGATGGTAATTTATTCCCAGATCATAGTCCTTGACCAACTCGAGCCATCTTCACAGTCGAAGCTTTAAGTCTGGCTGAGTAAATATATATTTGAGACTCTTGTGGTCGGTAAATATCTGACACCTTTTTCCAATGAGGTAATCTCTCCAAATTTTTAGAGTGTGCACAATTGTGGCCAACTCCAAATCATGCGTAGGATAATTTCCTTCGCGGGGTCGTAGCTAGCGAGATGCGTAGGCTACAACCTTGCCATCTTGCATGAGTACACATCCAATACCTTTCCTGGATGCGTCACAATACACATCAAAGCTGCAGTAAATGTCTGGGAGAGTCAATACCGGTGCTGATGTTAATATGGTCTTTAGATCGTTAAAGCTCTTCTCACAGTCCTCAGTCTATTCAAACTTCTTATCTTTCTTGAGGAGCTCTATCACTGGCTTGAAAATCTTGGAAAAACCTTCGATGAAACAATGGTAATATCCGACTAATCCAAGAAAACTTCAGATTTCGAATACAGTCGTGGGTGCTGCCCAATCAAGCACATCTTTCACTATGCTGGGATCCACAACTATGCCTTCCGCTGACAGAACATGTCCCAAAAATCTGACTTGTTTGAGCCAAAACTCACAGCTGCTGAATTTTGCATATAGCTGATGGTTGCGGAGTCTCTGCAAGACTACTCTGAGGTGTTCCTTGTGCTCTTCTGCACTTTTTGAGTATATGAGAATGTCATCATGAATACCACCACAAAATTATCCAAGAAATCCATGAATACCCTATTCATCATATGCATGAAAAAGTCAGGGGCATTCACGAGACCTAAAGACATCATAGTATATTCGTAAAGACCGTATCGGGTAGTGAATGTGATCTTAGGATTATCTTTCTTCTTGATCTTGAGCTGATGGTATCTGGTCCTTAAATCAATCTTGGAAAATACTTTTGCCCCACTGAGTTGATCGAACAAATCATCAATCCTCGGCAGCGGGTATTTGTTCTTGATGGTGACATCATTCAATCGACGGTAGTCCACACACATTCTGAGACTGTCATCTTTCTTGTCCACAAATATTGCGGGTGATCCCCATGGTGAGGAGCTTGGGCGGATATATCCTTTCTGAAGCATCTCATCAAGTTGTTTCTTTAATTCCACGAGTTCGAACGAAGGCATCCGATAATACTTGTTGTATAATCGTGTTGTCCCGGGCACAAGATCAATTGCAAACTCAAGCTCTCGGTCTGGTGGCATTCCTGGTAATTCCTCGGGAATACATCGGGGAACTCACTGATCACATGAATTAAATCCAATTCTTCAGTTACAGTGGTGAAGACCAGTTCTTTCTTGGGTATGCTTCTACGAGCATAGAATTTTGTGGATTGCCCTTCCTGACTTGTCAAGGTGACTTCTCTGAAGGAAATATGCCCTAGAGGCAATAATAAAGTTATTATTTATTTCCTCATATCATGATGAATGTTTATTATTCATGCTAGAATTGTATTAACCGGAAACATGATACATGTGTGAATACATAGACAAACATATAGTCACTAGTATGCCTCTACTTGACTAGCTCATTAATCAAAGATGGTTATGTTTCCTAACCATAGACATGTGTTGTCATTTGATTAACGGGATCACATCATTAGGAGAATGATGTGATTGACATGACCCATTCCGTTAGCCTAGCACTTGATCGTTTAGTATATTGCTATTGCTTTCTTCATGACTTATACATGTTCCTGTAACTATGAGATTATGCAACTCCCGTTTACCGGAGGAACACTTTGGGTACTACCAAATGTCACAACGTAACTGGGTGATTATAAAGGAGTACTACAGGTGTCTCCGAAGGTACATGTTGAGTTGGCGTATTTCGAGATTAGGTTTTGTCACTCAAATTATCGGAGAGGTATCTCTGGGCCCTCTCGGTAATGCACATCACTATAAGCCTTGCAAGCAATGTGACCAATGAGTTGGTTACGGGATGATGCATTACGTAACGAGTAAAGAGACTTGCCAGTAACGAGATTGAACTAGGTATTGGATGTCGACGATCAAATCTCGGGCAAGTAACATACCAATGACAAAGGGAACAACGTATGTTGTTATGCGGGTTGACCGATAAAAGATCTTCGTAGAATATGTAGGAACCAATATGGGCATCCAAGTTCCGCTATTGGTTATTGACCGAGAATAATTCTAGGTCATGTCTACATAGTTCTCGAACCCGTAGGATCCGCACGCTTAACCTTACGATGACAGTTTTATTATGAGTTTATAAGTTTTGATGTACCGAAGTTTGTTCGGAGTCCCAGATGTGATCGCGGACATGACGAGGAGTTTCGAAATGGTCGAGACATAAAGATTGATATATTGGACGACTATATTCGGACACCAGAAGTGTTCCGGACGTTTTCGAAGAAAACCGGAGTGCCGGAGGGTTACCGGAACCCCCCCCCCCCCGGGGGAGAGATGATGGGCCACATGGGCCTTGGTGGAAAGAGAGAGGGGCGGCCAGGGTGGGCCGCGTGCCCCCTCTCCCTCTGGTCCGAACTGGACTAGGAGGGGGGGTGGCGCCCCCCCTTTTTCCTTCCCCCTCTCCCCCTTCCTTCCCCCTCCTAGTAGGAGTAGGAAAAGGGGAGTCCTACTCCTACTAGGAGGAGGACTCCTCCTTGGCGCGCCCACAAGGGCCGGCCGGCCTCCCCCCTTGCTCCTTTATATACAGGGGCAGGGGGGCACCCTAGGACACACAAGTTGATCCATGGATCGTTCCTTAGCCGTGTGCGGTGCCCCCCTCCACCATATTCCACCTCGTTCATATCGTCGCGGAGTTTAGGCGAAGCCCTGCGTCGGTAGAACATCATCATCGTCACCACGCCGTCGTGCTGACGGAACTCATCCCCGAAGCTTTGCTGGATCGGAGCCCGGGGATCGTTATCGAGCTGAACGTGTGCTGAACTCGGAGGTGCCGTACGTTCGGTGCTTGGATCGGTCGGATCGTGAAGACGTACGACTACATCAACCGCGTTGTGCTAAAGCTTCTGCTTACGGTCTACGAGGGTACGTGGACAACACTCTCCCCTCTCGTTGCTATGCCATCACCATGATCTTGCGTATGCGTAGGAATTTTTTTTTAAATTACTACGCTCTCCAACAGTGGTATCAGAGCCAGGTTTTATGCGTTGATGTTATATGCACGAGTAGAACACAAGTGAGTTGTGGGCGATACAAGTCATACTGCTTACCAGCATGTCATACTTTGGTTCGGCGGTATTGTGAGATGAAGCGGCCCGGACCGACATTACGCGTACGCTTACGTGAGACTGGTTTCACCGTTATGAGCACTTGTGCTTAAAGGTGGCTGGCGGGTGTCTGTCTCTCTCAGTTTAGCTGAATCAAGTGTGGCTACGCCCGGTCCTTGCGAAGGTTAAAACATCACTAACTTGACGAACTATCGTTGTGGTTTTGATGCGTAGGTAAGAACGGTTCTTGCTAAGCCCGTAGCAGCCACGTAAAATTTGCAACAACAAAGTAGAGGACGTCTAACTTGTTTTTGTAGGGCATGTTGTGATGTGATATGGTCAAGACGTGATGCTATATTTTGTTGTATGAGATGATCATGTTTTGTAACCGAAGTTATCGGCAACTGGCAGGAGCCATATGGTTGTCCCTTTATTGTATGAAATGCAAACGTCCTGTAATCGCTTTACTTTATCACTAAGCGGTAGTGATAGTCATAGAAGCAATAGATGGCGTACCAACAACGATGCTACGATGGAGATCAAGGTGTCGCACCGATGACGATGGTGCTTCGAAGATGGAGATCACAAGCACAAGATGATGATGGCCATATCATATCACTTATATTGATTGCATGTGATGTTTATCCTTTATGCATCTTATCTTGCTTTGATTGACGGTAGCATTTTAAGATGACCTCTCACTAATTATCAAGAAGTGTTCTCCCTGAGTATGCACCGTTGCGAAAGTTCTTCGTGCTGAGACACCACGTGATGATTGGGTGTGATAGGCTCTACGTTCAAATACAACGGGTGCAAAACAGTTGCACACGCGGAATACTCGGGTTAAATTTGACGAGCCTAGCATATACAGATATGGCCTCGGAACACGGAGACCGAAAGGTCGAGTGTGAATCATATAGTAGATATGATCAACATAATGATGTTCACCATTGAAACTACTCCATCTCACGTGATGATCGGACATGGTTTAGTTGATTTGGATCACGTGATCACTTAGATGACTAGAGAGATGTCTGTCTAAGTGGGAGTTCTTAAGTAATATGATTAATTGAACTTAAATTTATCATGAACTTAGTACCTGATAGTATTTTGCTTGTCTATGTTTGCTGTAGATAGATGGCTCGTGCTGTTGTTCCGTTGAATTTTAATGCGTTCCTTGAGAAAGCAAAGTTGAAAGATGATGGTAGTAATTACACAGACTGGGTCCATAACCTGAGGATTATCCTCATTGCTGTACAGAAGAATTACGTCCTGGAAGCACCACTGGGTGCCAGGCCTGCTGCTGATGCAACTGACGATGTTAAGAACGTCTGGCAGAGCAAAGCTGATGACTACTCGATAGTTCAGTGTGCCATGCTTTACGGCTTAGAACCGGGTCTTCAACGATGTTTTGAACGTCATGGAGCATATGAGATATTCCAGGAGTTGAAGTTAATATTACAAACAAATGCCCGGATTGAGAGATATGAAGTCTCCAATAAGTTCTATAGCTGCAAGATGGAGGAGAATAGTTCTGTCAGTGAACACATACTCAAAATGTCTGGGTATAATAATCACTTGATTCAAATGGGAGTTAATCTTCCTGATGATAGTGTCATTGACAGAATTCTCCAATCACTGCCACCAAGCTACAAGAGCTTCGTGATGAACTATAATATGCAAGGGATGAACAAGACTATTCCCGAGCTCTTCGCAATGCTAAAAGCCGCGGAGGTAGAAATCAAGAAGGAGCATCAAGTGTTGATGGTTAACAAGACCACCAGTTTCAAGAAAAAGGGCAAAGGGAAGAAGAAGGGGAACTTCAAGAAGAACAACAAACAAGTTGCTGCTCAAGAGAAGAAACCCAAGTCTGGACCAAAGCCTAAAACTGAGTGCTTCTACTGCAAGCAGACTGGACACTGGAAGCGGAACTGCCCCAAGTATTTGGCGGATAAGAAGGATGGCAAAGTGAACAAAGGTATATATGATATACATGTTATTGATGTGTACCTTGCTAATGCTCGCAGTAGTACCTGGGTATTTGATACTGGTTCTGTTGCTAATATTTGCAACTCGAAACAGGGACTACGGATTAAGCGAAGATTGGCTAAGGACGAGGTGACGATGCGCGTGGGAAATGGTTCCAAAGTCGATGTGATCGCGGTCGGCACGCTACCTCTACATCTACCATCAGGATTAGTTTTAGACCTAAATAATTGTTATTTGGTGCCAGCGTTAAGCATGAACATTATATCTGGATCTTGTTTGATGCGAGACGGTTATTCATTTAAATTAGAGAATAATGGTTGTTCTATTTATATGAGTAATATATTTTATGGTCATGCACCCTTGAAGAGTGGTCTATTTTTATTGAATCTCGATAGTAGTGATACACATATTCATAGTGTTGAAACCAAAAGATGCAGAGTTGATAATGATAGTGCAACTTATTTATGGCACTGCCGTTTAGGTCATATCGGTGTAAAGCGCATGAAGAAACTCCATACTGATGGGCTTTTGGAATCACTTGATTATGAATCACTTGGTACTTGCGAACCGTGCCTTATGGGTAAGATGACTAAAACGCCGTTCTCCGGAACTATGGAGCGAGCAACTGATTTGTTGGAAATCATACATACTGATGTTTGTGGTCCAATGAATGTTGAGGCTCGCGGCGGGTATCGTTATTTTCTCACCTTCACAGATGACTTAAGCAGATATGGGTATATCTACTTGATGAAACACAAGTCTGAAACATTTGAAAAGTTCAAAGAATTTCAGAGTGAAGTGGAAAATCATCGTAACAAGAAAATAAAGTTTCTACGATCTGATCGTGGAGGAGAATATTTGAGTTACGAGTTTGGTTTACATTTGAAACAATGCGGAATAGTTTCGCAACTCACGCCACCCGGAACACCACAACGAAATGGTGTGTCCGAACATCGTAATCGTACTTTACTAGATATGGTGCGATCTATGATGTCTCTTACTGATTTACCGCTATCGTTTTGGGGTTATGCTTTAGAGACGGCTGCATTCACGTTAAATAAGGCACCATCAAAATCCGTTGAGACGACGCCTTATGAACTGTGGTTTGGCAAGAAACCAAAGTTGTCGTTTCTTAAAGTTTGGGGCTGTGATGCTTATGTGAAGAAACTTCAACCAGATAAGCTCGAACCTAAATCGGAGAAATGTGTCTTCATAGGATACCCAAAAGAGACCATTGGGTACACCTTCTATCACAGATCTGAGGGCAAGATTTTTGTTGCTAAAATTGGATCCTTTCTAGAGAAGGAGTTTCTCTTGAAAGAAGTGAGTGGGAGGAAAGTAGAACTTGATGAGATAACTGTATCTACTCCCTTGTTGGAAAGTAGTTCATCACAAGAACCGATTCCTGTGACAACTACACCAATTAGTGAGGAAGCTAATGATATTGATCATGAAACTTCAGATCAAGTTTCTACTAAACCTCGTAGGTCTACCAGAGTAAGATCCGCACCAGAGTGGTATGGTAATCCTATTCTGGAAGTAATGTTACTTGACCATGATGAACCTACGAACTATAAGGAAGCGATGATGAGCCCAGATTCCGCAAAATGGCTAGAGGCCATGAAATCTGAGATGGGATCCATGTATGAGAACAAAGTATGGACTTTGGTTGACTTGCCTGATGATCGGCAAGCCATTGAGAATAAATGGATCTTTAAGAAGAAGACTGACACTGATGGTAATATAACTGTCTATAAAGCTCGACTTGTTGTGAAAGGTTTTCGACAAGTTCAAGGGGTTGACTACGATGAGACTTTCTCAGTCGTAGCGATGCTTAAGTCTGTCCGAATCATGTTAGCTATTGCTGCATTTCATGATTATGAAATCTGGCAAATGGATGTCAAAACTGCATTCTTGAATGGATTTCTGGAAGAAGAGTTGTATATGATGCAACCAGAAGGTTTTGTTGATCCAAAAGGTGCTAACAAAGTGTGCAAGCTCCAGCGATCCATTTATGGACTGGTGCAAGCATCTCGGAGTTGGAATAAACGCTTTGATAGTGTGATCAAAGCATATGGTTTTATACAGACTTTTGGAGAAGCCTGTATTTACAAGAAAGTGAGTGGGAGCTCTGTAGCATTTCTGATATTATATGTAGATGACATATTGTTAATTGGAAATGATATAGAATTTTCGGATAGCATAAAGGGATACTTGAATAAAAGTTTTTCAATGAAAGATCTAGGTGAAGCTGCTTACATATTGGGCATCAAGATCTATAGAGATAGATCAAGACGCTTAATAGGACTTTCACAAAGCACATACCTTGATAAAATTTTGAAAAAGTTCAAAATGGATCAGGCAAAGAAAGGGTTCTTGCCCGTGCTTCAAGGTGTGAAGTTGAGTCAAACTCAATGCCCGACCACAGCAGAAGATAGAGAGAAAATGAAAGATATTCCCTATGCTTCAGTCGTAGGCTCTATCATGTATGCAATGCTGTGTACCAGACCTGACGTATGCTTAGCAATAAGTTTGGCAGGGAGGTACCAAAGTAATCCAGGAGTGGATCACTGGACAGCGGTCAAGAACATCCTGAAATACCTGAAAAGGACTAAGGATATGTTTCTCGTATATGGAGGTGACAAAGAGCTAGTCGTAAATGGTTACGTCGATGCAAGCTTTGACACTGATCCGGACGATTCTAAATCGCAAACCGGATACGTGTTTTTATTAAACGGTGGAGCTGTAAGTTGATGCAGTTCTAAACAAAGCGTCGTGGCGGGATCTACATGTGAAGTGGAGTACATAGATGCTTCGGAAGCAGCAAATGAAGGAGTCTGGATGAAGGAGTTCATTTCCGATCTAGGTGTCATACCTAGTGCATCGGGACCAATGAAGATCTTCTGTGACAATACTGGTGCAATTGCTTTGGCAAAGAAATCCAGATTTCACAAGAGGACCAAGCACATCAAGAGACGCTTCAATTCCATCTGGGACCAAGTCCAAGTGGGAGACATAGAAATTTGCAAGATACATACGGATCTGAATGTTGCAGACCCATTGACTAGGCCTCTCTCACGAGCAAAACATGATCAACACCAAGACTCCATGGGTGTTAGAATCATTACTATGTAATCTAGGATTATTGACTCTAGTGCAAGTGGGAGTCTAAAGGAAATATGCCCTAGAGGCAATAATAAAGTTATTATTTATTTCCTCATATCATGATGAATGTTTATTATTCATGCTAGAATTGTATTAACTGGAAACATGATACATGTGTGAATACATAGACAAACATATAGTCACTAGTATGCCTCGACTTGACTAGCTCATTAATCAAAGATGGTTATGTTTCCTAACCATAGACATGTGTTGTCATTTGATTAACGGGATCACATCATTAGGAGAATGATGTGATTGACATGACCCATTCCGTTAGCCTAGCACTTGATCGTTTAGTATATTGCTATTGCTTTCTTCATGACTTATACATGTTCGTGTAACTATGAGATTATGCAACTCCCGTTTACCAGAGGAACACTTTGGGTACTACCAAATGTCACAACGTAACTGGGTGATTATAAAGGAGTACTACAGGTGTCTCCGAAGGTACATGTTGAGTTGGCGTATTTCGAGATTAGGTTTTGTCACTCAAATTATCGGAGAGGTATCTCTGGGCCCTCTCGGTAATACACATCACTATAAGCCTTGCAAGCAATGTGACCAATGAGTTGGTTATGGGATGATGCATTACGTAACGAGTAAAGAGACTTGCCAGTAACGAGATTGAACTAGGCATTGGATGCCGACGATCAAATATCGGGCAAGTAACATACCAATGACAAAGGGAACAACGTATGTTGTTATGCGGTTTGACCGATAAAAGATCTTCGTAGAATATGTAGGAACCAATATGGGCATCCAGGTTCCGCTATTGGTTATTGACCGAGAATAATTCTAGGTCATGTCTACATAGTTCTCGAACCCGTAGGATCCTCACGCTTAACCTTACGATGACAGTTTTATTATGAGTTTATAAGTTTTGATGTACCGAAGTTTGTTCGGAGTCCCAGATGTGATCGCGGACATGACGAGGAGTTTCAAAATGGTCGAGACATAAAGATTGATATATTGGACGACTATATTCGGACACCGGAAGTGTTCCGGACGTTTTCGGAGAAAACCGAAGTGCCGGAGGGTTACCGGACCCCCCCGGGGAGAGATGATGGGCCACGTGGGCCTTGGTGGAAAGAGAGAGGGGCGGCCAGGGTGGGCCGCGTGCCCCCTCTCCCTCTGGTCCGAATTGGACTAGGAGGGGGGGCGGCGCCCCCCCTCTTTCCTTCCCCCTCTCCCCCTTCCTTCCCCCTCCTAGTAGGAGTAGGAAAAGGGGAGTCCTACTCCTACTAGGAGGAGGACTCCTCCTCCTTGGCGCGCCCACAAGGGCCGGCCGGCCTCCCCCCTTGCTCCTTTATATACAGGGGCAGGGGGGCACCCTAGGACACACAAGTTGATCTACGGAACGTTCCTTAGCCGTGTGCGGTGCCCCCCTCCACCATATTCCACCTCGATCATATCGTCGCGGAGTTTAGGCGAAGCCCTGCGCCGGTAGAACATCATCATCGTCACCACACCGTCGTGCTGATGGAACTCATCCCCGAAGATTTGCTGGATAGGAGCCCGGGGATCGTCATCGAGCTGAACGTGTGCTGAACTCGGAGGTGCCGTACGTTCGGTGCTTGGATCGGTCGGATCGTGAAGACGTACGACTACATCAACCGCGTTGTGCTAACGCTTCCGCTTATGGTCTACGAGGGTACGTGGACAACACTGTCCCCTCTCGTTGCTATGCCATCACCATGATCTTGCGTGTGCGTAGGATTTTTTTTTAAATTACTACGTTCCCCAACATTCTCGGGTCGCACAGTTGATGCGTACTTGATATTGGGTCAACCAGTTCATCCCATAATAACATCCAACTTGGCAGACTCGGTGACTATCAAAGAAGTTGGAAAACGTACTCCCTTGATATCAACTTCCAAATTACGGCAGACCAGATTGCTTCTGAGCACGGATCCCGGGGATTGAACCATCATACTTTTTCCCAAAATCGAGCAAGGAAATTTGTTTTGGGAAACGAAACTCTGAAAAACAAAAGAGTGGGAAGCCCCTGAGTCAAATAAAAATATTGCAGGTATGTTATTAACAGGAAACAACCAATGACGACTTGTGGGTTTTCTTGGGCTTCGTCTGCGGAGAGGTGATGAACTTGCCCTTGGATGGTCCTCTGGACAGGGTATGGCCCCATGTGGTTGACTTGCGGCCGGAATGGGGCATTTGTCTTGCCGCTCTTCGGGCACTGTCTGGCATAATGTCTGGTTTGCCCATAATTAAAGCAGGAGTTGTTCGCTGACACTCTTCATGCACTGGACTGGTCACGACATTCTTGACTTGAGTAGTGGTCTTGTTCACATTATGCTGCCAATTTGGTTTGTATTCCACTTGAGTCTGCTGCCAGGTACGGCCCTTCTGCACTGGATGTCCGTCCTTCTTAGGCTCGAATTTACGCTTGTGGTCATTATTCGCGGGTCGGTTGTCATGCACATGCTTGTGCTCCCTCTCTGCAATGAGGGTTTTGTTTACCAAAGTCTGAAAGTCTGGAAAGTCGAGCATACTCAGAGTACACCTGAGGTGTTGGTTTAATCCTCCAAGGAACCTGTCGATCTTCCTCTCTTCAGTTGCCACATCATAGAGAGAATAACGGGCCAAATAGTTGAACTTGTGCAAATATTCACTTACTGATAGATTTCCTTGAGTGAGAATGAGGAATTCGCGTTGCTTGACCTTCATGATACCAACGGGAATATGGTACTTGCATAAATGGTCCTTGGAATTAGTCCAAGTGATTTCTTTGCCCGCATGCCACATAGCTTAATCATTATCCCACCATATAGCAGCAGCTCCTTCAAGATAGTGTGTAGCAAACGGAACCTTGTCGGCTTCTTCAGTACGAGCAATCTCAAGCTTCTTCTCAATAGTTTGCAACCAATCATCGGCTTCCAAAGGATCAACCACTTGATTGAAACTGGGAGGCTTAGTCCTTTGAAAATCTGACAGCTTTGACTAATGACCATTATGATTTCCATTATGCCTAGCCATAGCTTGCACACTTTTAACAACTCAATCAGATCGTTGTTCCTTCTTTCTTCAAACATGCGCATAATTTGTTCAGCAGGGGGCGGATGTAGCGGTGGAGGCGGTGGTTGCGAATACGGCTCGGGGGAATGTCCTGCCTGTCTTGCTGAGCAACGAACAGGGACATTCTCACAAGCCTGCGTGCTGCTGCCTCCCCACGTCATCCTACTGTTTGTTTTTCCCAATAAAAGCAACCGCGATGAGCAACATCCAAAAAATGGGAAGAAAATCCAGCGACAAACCTGAAAGAAGCAAAACAAAATATCGAGAAACATAGGGACCAATAAAAATTTCCAACATAATTATACATAGACTCGTACATGAAAGGCAGACATATGACGGGTGCGACTACCCGCATACATGGAACGATACATCATGTCTCATACAACTACATCCGTACATCACATGACCACTGCGGATACTCAGATGCTCTAGGGCTCTGCTGGTGCTGCTGGGTCCTCTCCTGGGTCGGACTCAGATCCTGGACTGATGACCTTAACCGAGACCTCCGGGTTAAAGGTAACACGACGTCGCTGCCTCGAGGGCTCTACCTCAGAGGTAGGTGCGGGATGAGAAGGGAGCATGGGAGCTGCGGGGGTAGCAAGGAGGGACGCCCACTCAGTAGGGGCACTGTGTGGAGTCATGGTCGAGGTGCCCGAGCTACTCATAGGAGTAACCGGGGAAATAGGCGAGCTAGAACCAGGCACAATATAAGGAGTAAATCCCATAGAAGGTGGAGTAGGGTAGGACCTAGCAGCGACTAAAGAAGTGCGAACATGAGTCAGCTCTCGAGCCAGCTCGTGAATCAAAAGATAACTAGCAGTGATATATCGAGAAAGGTGGCCAGTGTAACTATCAGACGCCGGATCAATGACAGGAAAGCAGACACGGCCATCGTTGTGCAAAGAGGGGTAGTAGCGAAAACCTGGGCGAGTCTGCATCCGAACCTCGATATAGCGTAACTCAACGAGGACCTCGAACGCAGCAAACTAAACGGCCTGAGCGGCGGTGGAAGCATAACCGCTCTGAGAGGTACGAGTGTAAGAGCTTGTTGACGAACTGGTGCGCAGAGTAACCACGGCGTGATACTCGTACACTGAGTCGGCTAGACGCCCCCGGTACACCCGATACGCTGGGTCGTCACCGTGAGGGTAAAGTCGATGCCATACATTCCGAAGAAGATGCGGCGAAGTGTATGGCAACAACTCCAACTGGCACGGATACGGCATTGGATCCATCTACACTCAGAACCATTAACCGGTTAGAAATAACAATAAACCAAGTGCATGCAATGCATCAACCGGATGCAAACACTACCGACACTCAATTAGCACGCTAGCTAACGTTCAACTAACGTGTCTGGATCTAGCGTGTCCTAAAGTCAGCGTGGCTCTGGTGGGTTGTGCTCCCCCGGGCCTCCCCTCTGGTACTTCTTTGGCCCACTAGGTGTCTTCTAGTCTAGAAAAAATCTCCAAAAAGTTTTGCCGCGTTTGGTACTAATATTCTGGGAAGTAAAAAACAAGCAAAAAAGCAACTGACACTGGGCACTATATCAATAGGTTAGTCCCATAAAATGATATAAAGTTGCTATGTAATGAATGTAAAACATCCAAGAATGATAATATAACAACATGGAACAATCAAAAAATATAGATACGTTGGAGACGTATCAGCCACCCCCCCTCCGCGCGGTGCTTGTAGATTATCCGGACACCATTTCCTGGCCGCCTTCAGGGTGTTCTCTGTCGGCTCGGCATACCATGCTCTGTTTCATAGGCCTTCTATTGCTTGGGCATCACCACTATGGAAAGTGTCATTGCCCTAGAAGACCAAAATATTTCTTTGGCAATTGTTGAGGGATCGCCTTTCATCTAGGATGGAGGTGATCAAGAGACACGAC
>NC_041393.1:694686029-694695854 GCF_002162155.2 Triticum dicoccoides
GCGACGGGGACCCACATCCTCTTTTCTTGCATTGCACCAAGGTTTCCTTGGAGTTTTGTTTGTGAGACTCTAGGGCCTGATTGGGAGTGAACGAAATATGCCCTAGAGGCAATAATAAAGTTATTATTTATTTCTTATTTCATGATAAATATTTATTATTCATGCTAGAATTGTATTAACCGGAAACTGAATACATGTGTGAATACATAGACAAGACATAATGTCTCTAGTATGCCTCTACTTGACTAGCTCGTTAATCAAAGATGGTTAAGTTTCCTAACCATAGACATGTGTTGTCATTTGATGAACGAGATCACATCATTAGGAGAATGATGTGATGGACATGACCCATCAGTTAGCTTAGCATTATGAACATTACAATTTCATTGCTACTGCTTTCTTCATGACTTATACATGTTCCTCAGACTATGAGATTATGCAACTTCCGAATACTGGAGGAACACCTTGTGTGCTATCAAACGTCACAACATAAATGGGTGATTATAAAGATGCTCTACAGGTGTCTCCAAAGCTGTTTGTTGGGTTGGCATAGATCCAGATTAGGATTTGTCACTCCGAGTATCGAAGAGGTATCTCTGGGCCCTCTTGGTAATGCACATCATAATAAGCCTTGCAAGCAATGTGACTAATGAGTTAGTTATCGGATGATGTAGTACAGAACGAGTAAAGAGACTTGCGGGTAACGAGATTGAACTAGGTATGAAGATACCGACGATTGAATCTCGGGCAAGTAACATACCGATGACAAAGGGAATAATGTATGTTGTCATAACGGTTCGACCGATAAAGATCTTCGTAGAATATGTAGGAGCCAATATGGGCATCAGGTTCCGCTATTGGTTGTTGACCAAAGAGGTGTCTCGGTCATGTCTATATAGTTCTCAAACCCGTAGGGTCGCACGCTTAGTGTTCATTGACGATATAGTATTATATGAGTTATGTATGTTGGTAACCGAATGTTGTTCGGAGTCCCGGATGTGATCACGGACATGACGAGGAACTCCGGAATGGTCCGAAGATAAAGATTAATATATGGGATAATAATGTTTGATCTCCGGAAGGGTTCCAAAATTCACTGGAAGGGGTTCCGGATGTTTCCCGAAATGTTTGGGTACGAGAACACTTTATTTGGGCCAAAAAGGAAAGCCCACAAGGTTTTTGGAAAGGGCAAAAGGAATTTTTGCGGAGTCCAGGGATCAGACGCCAGTGTCCCTGGCGTTTGGGTCCAGACGCCGGGAACCCTGGTGTCCGGCCCTCGAGTCCGAGAAGGACTCTTGCCTTTCGGGTGAAACCGACTTTGTGGAGGCTTTTACTCCAAGTTTCGAACCCACGGCTCAACATATAAATAAAGGGGTAGGGCTAGAACCCAAGACACATCAAGAAACACTAAGCCGTGTGCCGACAACCCCGTCCCCTCTAGTTTATCCTCCATCATAGTTTCTGTAGTGCTTAGGCGAATCCCTGCGAAGATTGAGTCAGTTTGGTTTGCGTCCATACCCGCACACGCCTGGCCTGGATAGTGCCTGGAGTTGGCCTGGGTGTTGTTTGGTTTGTGGCATGGGAGAGAAATACATGCCTGGCCTGGTTGTGGATTAGCCTGGTGAAAATAGAAAAAACAAAAGAGCAAGCCCAGGCAAAGTAATTAGCCTGGTCCAGGCGTCCGGTTTCCTTCGCCTGGCTGGGCTGCAGCCTCCTCTGGCGCTACTTGAGGACAAAAGGAAGTACAGTCCACTGTTTGGAAAAGTATTCTAATCACAAAAGGACAAAACACCAGGCCAGGAAAGAAACCAAACATACTGATGCGTGGCTAGCCTGGTCAGGCAGAAAACTTCAACTATCCAGGCCAATGCCAGGCACCAAAAAATTCCTGGCATGCATCCCAGGGTGCAACCCAAACTAGCCCATTGTTCTTCACCAACACCGGTACCACGCCGTCGTGCTGTCGGAACTCATCTGCTACTTTGCCCGTCTTGCTGGATCAAGAAGGCGAGGACGTCATCGAGCTGAACGTGTGCTGAACGCAGAGGTGCCGTACATTCGGTACTTGATCGGGACGGATCGTGAAGGTGTACGACTACATCAACTGCGTTGATAAACGTTTCGCTTTGCGATCTTCAAGGGTATGAAGATACACTCTTCCACTCGTTGCTATGCATCTCCTAGATAGATCTTGCTTGATCGTAAGAATATTTTTGAAATTGCATGCTACGTTCCCCAACAGGGAGACCCTGGACCCGGCTGGGTTCATTCAAACCAAAGCCAATCAGACTGGTAGGAGGAGACGCCTCTTTTGATTTCTGTTTGTTGCGTTAGCTTGGACTCTATGAACGACGCGTGATAAGATGATGATTGAGGGAGACTTTCTTTGAAAGGCTTCTCACCCGGTCTTCAAATTCCGGGCGTTTTTTAAGCACTCGTACCTGTTTTCTAGGCAACGCGGCCGAGAACAACTGGGACTAACGATGAACACACTGCATGATGTTGCTCGCCACCTTGCCGTGTAGCAGCCGCCCTGAGTCTAGGGCCACTTGATGGTCTTTTTTCTCTATTTCTTTTATACTTTTCTTAGCCGTGTTTGTATTGATGCCCAGCGGGATCCTCTTTGGCGTTGAACTTGTAACTCTTGTATGGACATGGTGTTGACTTTATTTAAAAAACAGGGTAAGAGCATCTATAACCGGGCACCACAAACCGTTCCCAAATGCCTGACGGATGCCCTGGTCATTGACCGGTTGAAAAAACCGATCTAGACGGACGTTTCAAACTGGTCTCAAACGTCCGAACTGACCGGCACCCGTCATATCCAACCCGAATTTTGGACGGATATGGGGCGGCCATGGCGCGACCGCCCGTTCGGAACTGACAGCCCGACCACCACAAAAAGTGAACCAACAACCCCCTTTCGACCTACCCCTTTTCACTTGCTCCTCTGCGCCGTACGTCTGCTAGCTCTGCTGCCCTTGCACCAGACTGCACCTTGCCTTCTGTGTGTTCGACACATAGTGATTAAAAAAAATTAGGCAGCCATCAATGTTTCCTTTGTGAAGGATATAGATCATGATTATTAATCTTCTCTGAGAAGATTAATAGTGACAGTCTATATCCTTAACAAAGGGTGCAATGATGACGGAAACTTATTGCTTCTGGACGACACGGCTATTTAAGCCGGTCACCTCGCTGCTCATGCGACGAGGTTAGACTAAACCCCGAACCCCGCCGACCCAACACGGATGTGAAAAATCTTAAGTACGAGCAATTTATTTGGTGCTTATTAACAACCCCACCGGTCCAACACGGACTAAACACCCAACATGATCGACGTGCATGTGTTTGCATGTATTTGATGTTTCAGAATAGGATTTGTGGTTGCAAATGGCAAAATTTAAGGCCGCCAGGTCTGAACGCATACACGGACTTTTGAGGACCTAAATTTGCTGGTTGGGTTGTAGATGCTCTAAAAACCTATTTCGAGAGATATCTTCCTGGTCATTTTAGTGTTAGGGGGAAGACATTTTAGTGTTTAGTACGTACATGGCAGTTTGTATGTTGGTCTATACTGTAGTACTTATGTGTTAGTAAAACTAAGTTTTTTCTTGTTAAAAAATTGCACATATATTTCAATTTGATTTCTTAACGGGGAATTCGTCTTTTCGTAATATCTACACGGCTGGCAAACGGGGCTAGTAAAAGAATCTTCGCGTTGAAAACGGGGAATTCTCCAAACCCTGGACCTCCGCTTCTGATGGCGGTCACCGCCGGCTGCTCCGACGGTTCGGTTCCCCTCTCGGAAGCGCGACGCCACGCGGCGGCGCCGGCACGGCCGCCCAATCTCCGGTTCCCCGTCACGCCCCCGCCCAGTCGTGCAGCCTCGAAGTTGCCGCCGACTAGCCATGACGACGCGGTAGCGGCGGCCCGTGAGATCCCGGTCGCTGTCGCCTTGCTACTCGCCGCTGCGGCCGCGAACGTGGCCACCCCGCCCACCGCGATCGCCGCGTCCGGCGGCTCCATGGGCGGGCGCTCCTCCTCCTCGTCCTCGAGCTCCTCTTCTTCAACATCCAGCAGCTCCTCCTCCTGGTCCTCCTCAACATCCTCCAGCTCGTCCTCCTCAGGACCTGTTGTTGCAGGCTAGCCCTAGCTCTCTCAAGCTCTAGCTCACTCAGCTCTCACCTCCGACTCGATCAAGGAAGAAGAAGACTAGAGGAGGGAGATGGACACAGGGACACAAGAAAATTTTCTTGGCGCACGTACGCCACTGCCGCTCGAACGGCGTCCTTTTCCTTGAGCACGAACTCAATACACCCGGCCATTGATACACAGAGGATCGGCGAGAGTTTATACCCACGCACACACGTGCGCATGCCACGCCCACGGCGCACCCACTCGCCCACGCCCCGCGTCCATCGCTATACCTGGCCCGCGCTCCCGTCGCGCCCGCACACGGACGACGCGGCCACCAACAGCCCTGGACGCGGTCACACCTCCGGCTCCATCGCTAGCTGGAAACGAACCACGCGCACGCACGCGCGGTCACACACGCACACGACACATCCAGCCCGCGCCCGAACGCACACTGGCCACTGCCGTGGTTTTATTTGTCTAACATTCACCCCCCTAAGCCACGGCCTCGCCGCACGGCCTGCCGACAGGGGCCTTGGCTCGTCGTCGTCGTCTCGTCGCCATGGCCGCCGCACCGCACCGCTGCTGCCTTCACCACGCCGTTGACGTCGTTGTAGCCGCCACCGCCCTGACGTCGCTGCCACGCCTGCCGCCGTGCCGCCATGCCCTTCGAGCGCATTCCCCACGTCCCCGCGCTCCCGGCCCACGCTCCCGCCGCGCACGTACGCGATCTGCGCACCAGGTCCAGCGCCTCGACGTGGTCCGCACCCGCGGTCCCGACGTGCCCGCTACGTCTGGCGCGCGCCCATACACGCGCCCGACGCGGTGAACCCGTCGCCGCGGCTTGTTCTGCCACACTCCGCATGCCACCAGCCCGCGCTCCGACGCGACCAACGCGGCCGATCCGGCGTATCCCGGAGCTTGGTCTTTCCTCCGCCGAGCCGCGCCGCGCCGCGCCGCCGCAGCCTCTGCGCCACCGCGCAGGTCCGCCGCGGCCGCCGCGCTCTCCACACGCCCGGCATCACCGTGCTCCGCCGCCGCACGGGACGAGCGCCATTGCCGGCGAGCTCCTCCGAACCCGATGCTCCGATACCAATTGTTGTTGCAGGCTAGCCCTAGCTCTCTCAAGCTCTAGCTCACTTAGCTCTCACCTCCGACTCGATCAAGGAAGAAGAAGACTAGAGGAGGGAGATGGACACAGGGACACAAGAAAATTTTCTTGGCGCACGTACGCCACTGCCGCTCGAACGGCGTCCTTTTCCTTGAGCACGAACTCAATACACCCGGCCATTGATACACAGAGGATCGGCGAGAGTTTATACCCACGCACACACGTGCGCATGCCACGCCCACGGCGCACCCACTCGCCCACGCCCCGCGTCCATCGCTATACCTGGCCCGCGCTCCCGTCGCGCCCGCACACGGACGACGCGGCCACCAACAGCCCTGGACGCGGTCACACCTCCGGCTCCATCGCTAGCTGGAAACGAACCACGCGCACGCACGCACGGTCACACACGCACACGACACATCCAGCCCGCGCCCGAACGCACACTGGCCACTGCCGTGGTTTTATTTGTCTAACAGGACCATCTTGGTACGATTCTTCGACGACTCACGAATCGGTCGGGACGGCGGCCGCACCACCCCGGGCTGCTGCGGACGTTGACCCCGCCGTACTCGTGCAAGCGTGGCTGATGCTCATCGGCCTCATTCTCCTGGCCGTCGCCGTGTGGCACTACACCCGGCCGAGGAGAACCGTGGTCAAGCTCCAGGTAGGTTCACCTGATATTTTCCCATTCATAAGCAATTGAGGAGTACCTTTTTTTGCCTCTGCTTACAAAATCATGATGCTAGTCGATCGGTGGGGTTCATGATGATTTCAGGTTGCGTTGCTGGGCTTGGCAAAGCCGTTTCAGAAGGAACTGAACGAGATTGCTGAGAAGGTGGAGGCTTCTAACCAGCGTTGGTATAAGTTCATATTGACAGGTGATGAATGTGCTTTCTAGGTTTTCAGTCTCTAGCTGTACTTAAGTGTATAAGAATATGACTCCTCTACAATGCATTGACTTCCATGCTTCCTTGTGCAATAGCTTCAGTTTGTTGTTAGATCTAAAAAAATAATCGGATATATACGTTGCCGATTATATGCACAATATTGGTCATTTACCTGTATAGTTATCACTGTGAGACGTTTTACTGCAAATAATACATCTCGTAGAGGTCTACGCTGATATCAGATGTTCATCAGTACTACCTTGTTTATCCTGTTCATCTGACTCATTATGCAGAGACCATATGCGCCTTGAACCGTCACAATGATTGCTGCGTCTCTTCAAGCTTATCAGTAAGAAACATATACTGTATACCTCGTGCTGATAAATAATGTCTATGGGGCTCGATGGATCTTCTTCGTTATGACAACTAGGATCTTGCATGAAATCCTCTGTATTTTAGCCCACTTGATCTTGTAATTTTGTTATGTTTCGTTTACGTTAGGCTGATGTCAAAGTTGGAGCTGATTCTTGGGAGGGGCATTTCGATAAAATTTCTCTGGAGGAGAGGAGCAAATTTGATGAAGAAACACTTTACAACTTGGACGGAATCAAGAGGAAGAAAGAGTACTCCAAGAAACCAGATGGCTTCAGCAACGAATATATAGTGGTATATTAACTTCGTCCACCGTAAAATGCTTCCAGAAAAATGGCCTTCCTATTTGATGCGAACTACTTATTGATTTGGACATGTCGGTGATGATAGTTCTTCTCGTAGCCTGATATTCTTGTGTTACAAATGTAAAGTTAAACGTTTGCACATAATGACTTTTGTGATGATTTACAATTTCTTCAGGTAACCATCCTAGTGGCTGCTGATGGAGCACTGAAGTTCGCAGAAATCAAAACACCTGCTGATCTGGTAGCCGTACTGGAAAAACTTAATTCTATACCTACAAGAGAAATCCGGGTATGGAGCATCTTTCCTACTATTTCATAATTCAAAACTGCTTCCAGATCCAATTCCATCTGACATCACTTATGATTAATTTCCAACTTGTTCCTACTATCTTAGGGTGTTAATGTTTTATGGACTCCTCAAGAAGAGAACGACATTCTTTCCGAAGAGAGGCTTCTTGCGGATTATCCTAATCTGAAGCCCCTGAGTGATTACTAGGATGACATACCTCTGATGTTCCTAGATAAGCCCTGGTCATTTTTTAGGTGCTATCTCTATAAGTAAAATCATCTAGAGTATATACTGGAAGTGTCCAATCGCGGCAATTATGATGAGGGCTAAATTCCAGTTTTGATTTGGCACTGAGTATCTTTGTCATTTCTTAGCTTAGGATATGAGGCTCGTATTAGACGCTAGTCATGGATAAACTTGCAAAAAAGACTAGTTCAAATTACTTGTAAAATTATCCTAGGATAAGAGGTGGACGAACGCTTGTAAATTACCTTTCTAATTCAAATTACTTTGTAAATTATCTTCATTTCTTCATGAAACCACCAAATTGTTTTTTGCAAGAACACTGTAAGTAATTCATATATGTGCATTAATTAAATCTGTATAGAAGAAACAAATTAGTGCAAGTCCTTGGTTTGCATGGTCTGTAAACTATCATGATTTTCTCACCTTTCTCCTATCTCCCTGTTTTGCATTGAGATATTGATGGGAGTTAACCAGTGAAAAAAATAGCGCGCTATAGCGTCGCTAATAGCACGCTATAGCGCTTTGAGCAATGTGTTGCTAAATGAATCAGTGTACAATGTCTCGCTAATAGCGTATTTTAAGGGCCTTGCTATTTTGTCACAACACCTTTTTTTTCATTGAAATTAACCCTCCATTAAAATTCTGTGGTCAGATTAATTTGATATTACTAATTAGCCATTGTCAACATTTTAGACTTCTATGTCAAAAATTGGGAGTGCTCTACATTATTATTGATTTTCTTGCACTTCACCTATCTACCTGTTTCGAGTAAACAACCAAAAATCATCTCATCTGAGGTTGAGTTTGCAGAAAACATCGATTTTTAAAAGTTCTGTAAGAAAAAAAAACCCAATAATTATTTTGCAGATGATGACCGCTTGATCCCATTGTAGACATATCACAATTTAGTACCTCCATTCGTATCATAGTTCTTGCTGTGGTTCTAGTTCAAATCCGAGCTAAAACTACAACAAGAAATGAAACGGAGGGAGTAGTTTTTAACTCTAATATGGTACAATTTTTGCCACATAACACTCAAATTCAGTCAAAAATTGACCAAAAATACGAGGATGGATGCTTATAAACTGAAAGGTAGGGGGACGTGAGAGTACTTCAATGCTCAAGCGGTTATCAAGCAAAGCTTCGTCAGATGCACATAATCAGGCCAGTTCAAGGAAACAAGGTAAACATAAACATAAGCAAAAATTAATAGCATTGAAGCAGTCACTCTCATCTGCAAACACAGCAAATGCACACTACTGCCAACATGGCAACATAGTCCCCGAGCTAATAAGAGCAAAGTTCTGTCGTCAATGAAATGGCGTCATCTTCCACTTCTGGTTCGGGCCGCCGTTGGCCTGGAACAAGATAATGGGCGTCCCATCGTGCGCCCCGCCGGTTTCGGACATGCCCTCCGCCGCATCGAGGACATACCCGAGGTCGCTGACGCTGCGGATGCAGTGGTACCCTTCTCCAAGGTCGCCGCCCCGCGTCCACAGCAGCGCGACATCTATACCTGGACGCGAGCCGAGCCGAGCCGGGCTCGCCCCGAGCCTGCCTTAGCTCGCCTCTTCTCGAGCCGAGCCGAGCCGAGCCCAGTAGTCAGATGAGCTAGATATTGGGGCTCGGCCCGAGCTTGCCTCTTGCTCGGTGCAGCTCGGAGGCTCGGCAAGCCTAACAGCAACTGGTCGCTGCCATGTGGGGCCACCATCTGGAGGACGGGGAACGGCTGTGGAGGATGGCCGGCAGCGTGCCGCGTGCGGGCGTCGGGATGCTGCTGCAGTTCATGGCCGTTCGCCGCCGGGGGAGCGAGTGGATTCATTCCGACTTGGTCGGCCATGCATGGGAGCTTGAGGTGGTCATCTGCGTTTCCGACGGCCGCGGGGCGCAAGGAACTTGCCAGTTAGTCGTCAACTCCATCGGGCGCGGGCACGCAGCAGACCGGCAGTGAGCAGGAAGAGAACGCCGACGAGCGTGGCCTCGGCCTGGTGGTTCGTCTACGTGTAGGCAGTCGCGCTGGAGGCCGGGATGCAAAGCTTGCGCCGACGCAGGGGCTTGGGGAGGAAGGAGAGGAGGGAAGGGAGGAGCATAGGGGAGCGGTCGTGTGCTGCCTGCCAATGACGCCCAGGCAGGCGGATGCTGTGGCGGCGGCGGCGGCGAGAAAGTGAGCAACCCTAGCGATTTGGTTCCCGTCTGCCTCTCTGTAGTTATTTTGCTGGGCTAGATGGGCTAAATTGTGGTGTGTGTTGTTCATTGGGCCTTCGCTGGGCTGCGAGCTTTTAGCTCGCCGAGCCTGGCTCGGCCCGAGGTCGAAACAAGCCTAAAAGTACAGCTCGGCTCGGCCTTTTTACTTGACGGGCCGAGCCAGCTCGGGCCGAGTTGCAGCGAGCGCGAGCCGAGCCCAAAAGCTCGAGCTGAGCGTCCAGATTTAGCGACATCCACCGAGTCCGGGCAGTAGCCGACCACCTGGAGCTTCTG
>NC_041393.1:694696194-694725553 GCF_002162155.2 Triticum dicoccoides
GAGCTTCTGGTCGCCATGGGAGCGACGCAGCGCCTTCCTGGTGGCCTTATTGACCAGCGCAAACGAGCTGCGCCCCTCCGAGTCCGTCACGCCCCCGGTGTTCCGGAAGCTCTGGATCCAAGCCTACGTACAAGAAGAGAGAAGCGATGATAACACGCCGTGCGAAATGCAGATGGTCTCTGCGCATCTAAAGCAACCAGCAAGCAGGTTCACTGACTTGTTTGTCATCCTCAAGATCCGTGCGCGCGAGGACGGCGGCACCGTCCCGGACCGTGAGGCTCAGCTCCTGGTTGCACTCAGATGAGACCCGCATGGGCGGCCCACGCCCCGCCGGCTCGTCGGAGATCCTCCAGAGCTGGTTGTCGCGGTGGATCCAGCGGAAGAGGATGAGCCGCGTGCCGCCGTACTCGGGGCCGCCCCGCTCGGCGTCGAAGATGTACTCCATATTGTTCACCATGTGGACGCGGCTGAAGCCGCCGGCCACGTCCCTGCTCTCCGCCCACAGCACCGACTCGTCCAGGTACCCCGGGTTGAACCGGATGGCTCTCACCTGCAGAGAAAGAGAAAGCAACCACAGTTAAAAACAAAATGGTACAACCATTGCACCTGTAGAAACAGTGACCACCAGCCAGAGTTGTTGGCTTACTGGCAGATGATAGCCGAGGGAGTGCTTGAGCGCGTCGCCGGTGGCCTTGTTCACCAGAGCGAACGCCGGGTTGCCGGCCTCGTCCTTGAGGCCGCCGGCGTACATCACGTCCTTGTACCACCGCTGCATCGAACGTACAGGGAATGCTCGGATCACAAGACTGTAGTTAGTAGACCGGAAGGAGGAGAAAACGGATCGACGCGTGGAAGCAGATGACGGAAGGTACGGTGGGCTTGCCTGGCGCTCGTCGCCGGGGTCGGCGGCGGCGAGGACGACTTGGCCGTCGACGAGCGCGAGGCTGTGGTCGTCGGAAGCGCGGCAGTGGATCCGGAACGTGTAGGCCATGGCTACGAGTAGGTGCTGTGGATCGCCTGGGATTTTACCACGAAGAATGACGCTTTATACCGCTGCTATGGAAGTTGAAAAGTAGCTACACACCGTCGCTCGAAATTCTGGAAGAAATAATAATGGTACCGTCACAAACGATTCGCGACCCCCATGCATGCATGGGAAACGTACGAGATCACGTACGCGGTAGTTCAACCATGACTAGCTTGGCCCACGCTTTGCTCGATGAACGGAAGAAATAATAATGCCGGGCTCCCATTATTCGTCTTCTCCGTCGTACTGGCAAGTTTGCTGGTTCGTGGCACCGAGCAGGAATGCGTTTTTCACGATCCGGTAGCCGTCGCCCGTCGCGCATCAACTTCCTTCGCTTTCTTTCGTGCGCGTTTGCATCTTCAACATGCATCCTGTAGAAGGACAAGATGTGGGTTGTACAATCGCGATGTATTGATCGGTGCACCAGCCACATATATATAAGTACAGAGGTGAGCCACAACCTCAACTATACAGAGGAAACAGGAGGTGGACCCTACACACAAATATACACGTACACAACATACTCAACACCCTCCGCAGTCGAAGCGGCGCCAGTGACGCAAAGACTGGAACAAAACTCCTCAAAGGTGATAGTCGGCAGTCCCTTCGTCATCACATCGGCGAATTGTTGTGCAGTCGGCACGTGGAGAACCCGAATGCGTCCAAGAGCCACCTGCTCACGCACAAAATGAATGTCCAGCTCGATGTGTTTAGTCCGGCGATGATGAACGGGGTTGGCGGAGAGGTACACCACAGAGACGTTGTCGCAGTAGACAACCGTAGCCTGGGAGACGTTGTGATGCAGCTCCTGAAGTAACTGTCGAAGCTAGGTGCACTCGGCAACAGCGTTGGCCACAGCTCGGTACTCAGCCTCCGCGCTGGAGCGCGAAACCGTGGGTTGTCGCTTGGACGACCACGAGACGAGTGAAGGACCGAGGTAGACGCAGTAGCCAGAGGTGGACCGACGAGTGTCTGGGCAGCCAGCCCAGTCCGCGTCGGAGTAGGCCATCATCTCCAGAGAAGCGGACGCGTGAGTGTGAGCCCGAGGGTCATCGTGCCGCGGATGTAACGGAGGATCCGCTTCACGAGAGTCCAATGGGAGTCACGAGGGGCGTGCATGTGGAGACACACCTGCTGAACAGCATACTGAAGATCCAGTCTGGTGAGAGTCAAATACTGAAAAGCATCGACGATAGACCGGTAGAAAGGAGTATCCGACGCTGGCGAACCCTCAAGAGCAGAAACCTTGGTCTTCGTGTCAACATGAGTAGCAACAGGGTGACAGTTGAGCATGCCAGCACGCTCAAGAAGCTCGTGCGCATACTTCTACTGATGAAGAAAGAAACCGTCCGGGCGTCGAACGACCTCAATCCCAAGGAAATAATGTAGAGCACCAAGTCCTTGATGGCAAACTCGTCACGCAGCCGAAGAGTAATCTACTGAAGAAGAGCTGCGGAGGAGGCCGTCAGGATGATGTCGTCGACGTAAAGGAGCAAATATGCAGTCGTGTCACCGTGGCGATAGACAGACAGTGAGGCGTCCGAGCGAGTGACGCTGAAACCCAGTGTCTGAAGAAACCCGGCGATCCGCTGGTACCAGGCGCGGGGTGCTTGCCTGAGCCCGTAGAGAGATCAGGACAGCAGACACACATGACCAGGAAGTGAGGCGTCGACGAAACCGGTGGGCTGCTCACAATACACCTGCTCCTCAAGATGGCCGTGGAGAAAGGTGTTGGAGACATCCATCTGATGAACAGGCCAGCCTCGAGACACCGTGAGCTGGAGGACGGTGCGGATCGTGCCCGGTTTTACAACCGGGGAAAACGTCTCAGTGAAGTCCACTCCAGCGCGCTGGCGGAAACCACGAACCACCCAGCGAGCCTTGTGGCGCTCAAGAGTACCATCCGAGCGGGTCTTATGGCGAAAGACCCACTTGCCGGTGATGCCGTTGGCGCGAGGAGGCCGGGGAACCAGTGTCCAGGTACGGTTCCGCTGAAGGGCGTCGAACTCTTCCTGCGTCGCCGCAAGCCAGTGAGGATCACGAAGGGCTACGCGAGCGGACGCAGGAAGAGGAGACAGCTCCGCGGTGGAGGCGGCTAGGACATACTCATCGCTCGAGTACCGGAGGCTCAGACGATGAACACCAGTACGAGCCCGTGTAACAGGGCCAGTCGGCGCCATCGGAGCCACTGGCGAGGCGGCCGGCGAGGAGTCCGGCGTCAGTGCCGGCGAGGCGGCCGACGTTGGGGCCGGCGAGGCGGGTGGCATCGGAGCCGGCGAGGGGGACGGCGAGGCGACCGACGTTGAGGCAGCCGAAGGGGCGGCCGAGCCAGCAGCGCCCGATCCCGCGGCGCCCGAGTCGGGGGCGGCGGGTGAAGGGGGGGCGCCAACCGCGCCGTCAGGGTCGGCCGAGGAGCCCGAGGATGCAGGCGCCGGCATGGGGGCGCGAGGACCGCTAAAGCTCGGAGGCGGTCCATGGGCCGAACGGAGCCGTCCACCTGACGAAGTCGCCGAGGGGCCGGCGGTGGCCGGCGGTGACGAGGCGACAGGGGGTACCTGCTGCTGAAACGGAAACACCATCTCATCAAAGTAAACATGTTGGGAGGTGAAAACACGATGGGAGACGGGATCATAGCAGTGGTAGCCCTTAGTGTTAGGTGGGTAGCCGAGAAAGATGCAGGCGACGGAGCGGGGTGCAAGCTTATGAGGCGTAGTAGCGGCGATGCTAGGGTAGCAAAGGCAGCCGAAGATGCGAAGCTCATCATAAGAGGGTGGCGCACCGAAGAGAAGGTGATGAGGTGCAAAGTTCCCGCGAGTACGACAGGGACGGATGTTAATGAGGAGTGAAGCGGTGGTGAGAGCGTCAGGCCAAAAGCGCGGAGGCACATTGGCATGAAAGAGCAAAGTCCGAACGCAGTCATTGAGAGTGCGAAGGATACGCTCAGCGCGACCGTTCTACTGCGAGGTGTACGGGCAAGTGAGACGAAAAGTCATGCCACGTGTGGTGAGGAGAGTACGAACAGCTAGGTTGTCGAACTCCTTCCCGTTATCTGTCTGCAACGCGAGAATGAGACGACCAAACTGCGTGAGAACATAGGAGTAGAAGGCGGCGAGAGTGGATATAACATCCGACTTGCGGCGCAACGGGAAGGTCCACACATAATGGGAGAAATCATCAAGTATGACAAGATAATAAAGAAAGCCCGTATTACTGGCAACAGGAGAGGTCCAAACATCACTATGAATTAACTCAAACGGGTATGATGTGACATGAGAAGAAGCCCTAAATGGGAGACGAGCATGTTTGCCGAGGCGACATGCATGACATGAGTGATCCTCGTTCTTATTACATGTGAAAGAAAAACTCCGAAGTATATGGCGAAGGGTGGCAGGATTAGGATGACCCAAGCGAGCGTGCCAAAGATCCACTCCGGTGGCGAGAGTGACAGGGGTGGTGGACGTGGTGGAGGTGGCGGAGTGAACCGGTAGAGCTTGTCGGGGCTGTCACATCGGTGGAGCACCATCCGCGTGCGAGCGTCCTTAATAGAAAAACCACATTCGTCAAATTCAACGGTAACATGATTTTCACGTGTAAGAGAACGAACAGAAACAAGATTTTTAATAAGCTCAGGAGAAACTAAGACATTAGACATGGATATTGGTGTGGAGTTAGACGGAAAATATGCATGACCTATGTGGGTGATAGGAAGAGAAGAGCCGTCATCGACGGTGATGCGGTTGGAAGTATGGACATGATAGGAGGTGTGGAGGTTACCGGGATAAGCCGCCATGTGAGCGGTGGCTCCGGTGTCCATGTACCATTCGCCGCCGCCGGTGTAGCTGGACGGGGAGGGGGCGGTGTGAAGAGCCGCCAGAAGGGCCGGGTCCCATGGCGCCGGTGGGAGAGGCTGCGGCGGGGCCGTCAGGGGCAGCAACGGCAGCCCACCTGGCTGCGGCTGCTGGCCATAGTTCGCCGCGTAGGGTGTCGCATAGAGCGCCGCATAGAGTTGCGGCGCGGCGTAGAACGCCTGGTGCGACGGTGGCCAGGCGCCGAGAATAACCGGGGCAGGGGCCCGGGGAACCGGCATGGAGTAGGCATGCACAACGCCGGTCCATGGGTTTTGGCCGGCGTACCACGGGGCCGGATGGTAAGCCTGCTGCTGCTGCGGGCGGGGTGCTCCTCCCTGAGCGCTTGCGCCCCCTGCTTGCGGCCGCCGCGACGACCACCCCCATTGGCCGCCGGCTGGGGCGGCGGGTAGGGAGCGGCCGGGGCGGGTGATGACCCACAAGTATAAGGGATCTATCGTAGTCCTTTCGATAAGTAAGAGTGTCGAACCCAACAAGGAGCATAAGGAAATGATAAGCGGTTTTCAGTAAGGTTTTCTCTGCAAGCACTGAAATAGTAGGTGATAGATAGTTTTGTGATAAGATAAATAGTAACAAGCAAAAGTAAATAAAGTAAGTAAGGTGCAGCAAGGTGGCCCAATCCTTTATGTAGCAAAGGGTAAGCCTGGACAAATTCTAATAATAAGGAAGAAGCTCCCGAGGACACATTGGGAATTATCGTCAAGCTAGTTTCATCACGTTCGTAAGATTCTCGTTCGGTACTTTGATAATTTGATATGTGGGTAGACCGACACTTGGGTACTGCCCTAACTTGGACAAGCATCCCACTTATGATTAACCCCTATTGCAAGCGTCCGCAACAACAAAAAGGAGTATTAAGGTAAATCTAACCACAACATTAAACATATGGGTCCATATGAACCCCTAACGAAGCAATTTATAAACTAGGGTTTAAGCTTCTGTCACTCTAGCAACCCAACATCTACTTATTACTTCCCTATGCCTTCCTCTAGGCCCAAATAATGGTGAAGTGTCATGTAGCCGACGTTCACATAACACCAATAGAGGAGAGACAACATACATCTCATCAAAATATCGAACGAATACCAAATTCACATGACTACTAATAGCAAGACTTCACCCATGTCCTCAGGAACTAAAGTAACTACTCACAAAGCATAATCATGTTCATAATCAGAGGTGTAATAATATGCATTAAGGATCTGAACATATAATCTTCCACCAAGTAAACCAATAAGTATCAACTACAAGGAGTAATCAACACTACTAGCAACCCACAGGTACCAATTTGTGGTTTTGGATACAAGATTGGATACAAGAGATGAACTAGGGTTTGAGAGGAGATGGTGCTGGTGAAGATGTTGATGAAGATTGACCCCCTCCCGATGAGAGGATCGTTGGTGATGATGTTGGTGATGATTTCCCCCTCCCGGAGGGAAGTGTCCCCGGCGGAACAGCTCCGCCAGAGCCCTAGATTGATTCCGCCAAGGTTCCGCCTCGTGGCGGCGGAGTTTCGTCCCGTAAGCTTGCCCATGAATTTTTCCAGGACAAAACCCTTCATATAGCAGAAGATGATCGCTGGAGGCCCACCAGGGGGCCCAGGAGATAGTGGGGCGCGCCCCCTGTCTCCTGGACAGGGTGTGGGCCCCCTGGCCTATTTCTTTTGCTCATAATTCCTTAATAAATCCAAAAAGTGGTTTCGTAGAGTTTCAGGACTTTTGAAGTTGTGCAGAATAGGTTTTCAACGTTTGCTCCTTTTTCAGCCAGAATTCCAGCTGCCGGCATTCCCCCTCTTCATGGTAAACCTTGTAAAATAAGAGAGAATAGCCATAAGTATTGAGATATAATGTGTAATAACAACCCATAATGCAGTAAATATTGATATAAAAGCATGATGCAAAATGGACGTATCAACTCCCCCAAGCTTAGACCTCGCTTGTCCTCAAGCGGAAACCGAGATTGAGAAATATGTCCACATGTTTAGAGATAAAGGTGTCGATAAAAATAAAATACGGACATGAATGCATCATGATCATTCTAATAACAGCAGCATATATATAGATTTTGTTATATGATTTCCTATGTTCAAGTAATAAGCAATTCACAATGTCAAGTATGGGTCATAAACTTCATTGGGAACTAAAAAACTATAATCTCAGTCATTGAAGCAATTGCAATTTATCGTAACATCAGAAAGAGTCAATAACAGAGCTTTTCAGCAAGATCACATACTCAACTATCTCGTAGTCCCCCATAATTGTTAACATTCACTCAATACTTGTGGTTATAGAGTTTCAGCCGGACACTGAGAAAGATAGGGGCTTACTATGTTAGCTCCCAACATATTCACCTTTAGGTGATGTCAACAATAATAGCCTATGCCAACTTACATTCAATTTGATATATGTATCATGACCTTTCAAACACGAGGAGCTTGCCAAAGGATAAAATGAAAAAGTGGAAGGGTGAGGATCACCTTGACTCAAGCATAAAGTAAAAACATAAAGTAAAAGATAGGCCCTTCGCAGAGGGAAGCAGAGGTTGTCATGCGCTTTTAGGGTTGGATACACAAAATCTTAATGCAAAAGAACGTCACTTTGTATTGCCCCTTGTATGTGGACCTTTATTATGCACTCTGTCGCTTTTATTACTTCCACAACAAGTTCGTACAAAGCTTATTTTCTCTGTATTAATAAGTCATGCATATTTAGGGAGCAATTTTTATTGCTTGCACCGATGACAACTTACTTGAAGGATCTTACTCAATCCATAGGTAGGTATGGTGGACTCTCATGGCAAAACTGGGTTTAAGGGAGTTTGGAAGCACAAGTAGTATCTCTACTTGGTGCAATGAGTTTCGGCTAGCATGAGGGGGAAATGCAAGCTCAACATGTTCAGAAGGTCAATAACAATATACTTTAACTGAGATGTCGGGAAACATAAACCATTACATTGTCTTCCTTGTCCAACATCAACTCTTTTAGCATGTCATACTTAATGAGTGCTTCACAATCATAAAAGATGTCCAAGATAATATATCTATATGTGAACCCCTCTTTCCTTATCACTTCCTATTAATTGCAACGATGACCAAGGCTACGTTCATCAATTCTCAACATTTTTTATGCCTCATACTTTCTATGTGTGAATTTATCACTATCCATAAGATCAATATGAACTCTTTTGTTCTTTCTACTTTCTCAAGATCATAGCAACATAGCAAAGCCCTTGACTCAACACTAATCTTTATTATAGATAGCACACAGACTCGCTTACAAAAAGAGATCACAACAAAAACTCAAAACTACTTGATATCAAAACTTCGAACTAATAGATCAAGATACTACTAAAAGGATCGAACTAAATAAAGCGGTAAAGATAGGAGTGTGATGGTGATACGATACCGGGGCACCTCCCCCAAGCTTGGCAGTTGCCAAGGGGATTGCCCATACCAATGTGATTATTTCTTCGGAGGTGGTGAAGTAGGAGTTGTTGATGGAGTAGGCTTGTCATCCATCTTCCAAGGCATATGCTCTCCATCATAAAAGGACGATCGAGTCTCCAGGATCCTTAAATCTGTAGCCAAACTCATTCGCTTGAATCTATATTCATACTCACAGTTCTGGTTTTGCAGGTCATAAATCTGGGCTTGGAGATGCTCGATTTTCTCTTGAAGCTTGAAGATGGTCTCCCCAATGTCTTTGGCATCCAGCTTGTGGTTGTTGGTGAACTCCGTGATCATCATCTGGTTGGCGTTGAGTCCACGCTCCACCATCCCTTGGCACTTGAAAACTTCTTGTTCCATGGCTTCGAGCTTTGTCTCTATGCTCCCGGTACGCCTTGGTCCTTCCACATCGCGGATATGCAACACCCCCTCATGCACCTCAATGGTTTGAGGGTGATGCAGCACCTCCGCGAGATAGGGGTTGATCACCCTCTCGAAAAACTTGTCCTTGGAAGCGCTTGAAGACGACATGATGCTCTAGATCTGAAACAGAAACAGCTCAAAACGAAAACAGAGGATATTTGCGTGATACGGTGGCCAAAACCTTCGGGAGTATATATAATGAATTTTTACTGACCAAAATACGTAACATACAAGAAAACAGAGTCCGGGAGGCACACGAGGTGCCCACGAGACAGGGGGGCGCGCCCTAGAGGGGGGGCGCCCTCCTCTCTCGTGGGGGCCTCGTGTCCCCTTCGGACTACTTCTTTCTTCCTAAAATTCCTAAATAATCCAAAACTGATGAAAATTGCCATTAGAGTTGTTTTGGTGTCGGTATACTTACCGTACCATGTACCTATGCCTTTTCGGAATCTGGAACGTTCTGGAAAGTGTCTCTTATGTACTCCTCTGGGGTTATGGTTTCAATAATATTAGTTTCAACATTGATAGGGTTACCTGAAATATAATGCTTGATTCTTTGACCATTAACCACCCTAGGATTTGTGCCTTCAAAGTTGTTAATTTTTATAGCACCGGAACGGTAGACCTCCTCGATAACGTAGGGACCTTCCCATTTTGAGAGAAGTTTTCCTGCAAAAAATCTTAAACGAGAGTTGAATAATAACACATAATCTCCTACGTTAAACTCACGCTTTTGTATCCTTTTATCATGCCAGAGTTTGACTTTTTCTTTGAAGAGATTGGCATTCTCATAAGCTTGGGCTCTCCGTTCATCAAGTGAGCTAATATCAAACAACCTCTTCTCACCGGCAAGTTTGAAGTCATAATTGAGCTCTTTAATAGCCCAATATGCTTTATGTTCAAGTTCAAGAGGTAAATGACATGCTTTTCCATAAACCATCTTATATGGAGACATACCCATAGGATTTTTGTATGCAGTTCTATAGGCCCATAATGCATCATCAAGTTTTTTGGACCAATTCTTTCTAGATCTATTCACAGTCTTTTGCAAAATTAATTTCAGCTCTCTATTGCTCAACTCTACTTGACCACTAGACTGTGGGTGATAAGGAGATGCAATTCTATGATTGACATCGTATTTAGCAAGCATCTTACGGAAAGCACCATGAATAAAGTGTGAACCACCATCAGTCATAAGATATCTAGGGACTCCAAACCTCGGAAAAATTACTTCTTTAAGCATTTTAATAGAAGTGTTATGATCAACACTACTAGTTGGAATAGCTTCTACCCACTTAGTAACGTAATCAACAGCAACTAAAATATGTGTATAACCATTGGAAACAGAAAAAGGTCCCATATAATCAAAGCCCCAAACATCAAACGGTTCAATAAGAAGAGAATAATTCATAGGCATTTCTTGACGTCTACTAATGTTACCTATTCTTTGGCATTCATCACAGTATACGACAAACTTACGAGCATCTTTGAAAAGAGTAGGCCAATAAAACCCAGATTGTAGTACCTTGTGTGCAGTTCTATCTCCAGCGTGGTGTCCTCCATAGGATTCAGAGTGACACTTGCGTAGGATTTGTTCCTGTTCATGCTCAGGCACACAACGTCTAATAATACCATCTACTCCTTCTTTATAAAGATGTGGATCATCCCAGAAGTAATGTCTTAAATCATAGAAGAACCTTTTCTTTTGCTGGTATGTGAAACTAGGCGGTATATATTTAGCAACAATGTAATTAGCATAGTCAGCATACCAAGGAGCAGTACGAGAAGCATTGACAACCGCTACTTGTTCATCAGGAAAACTATCATTAATAGGTAGTGGGTCATCAAGAACATTCTCTAACCTAGACAAGTTGTCTGCAACGGGGTTCTCAGCTCCCTTTCTATCAATAATATGCAAGTCAAATTCTTGGAGCAAGAGAACCCATCTAATGAGTCTAGGTTTAGCATCTTTCTTTTCCATAAGATATTTAATAGCAGCATGATCAGTGTGAATAGTAACTTTGGAATCAACAATATAAGGCCTAAACTTATCACATGCAAACACAACTGCTAAGAATTCTTTTTCAGTGGTAGCATAATTTCTCTGGGAAGTATCAAGAGTCTTACTAGCATAATGGATAAGATTCAATTTCTTATCGACTCTTTGCCCTAGGACAGCACCTACAACATAATCACTAGCATCACACATAATTTCAAAAGGTAAATTCCAATCAGGTGGCTGAACAATAGGTGCTGTGATCAAAGCTTTCTTAAGTGTTTCAAATGCGTCTACACAATCATCATCAAAGACAAAAGGAATATCTTTTTGCAATAAATTAGTCAGAGGCCTAGAGATTTTAGAAAAGTCCTTAATGAACCTCCTATAAAAACCGGCATGACCAAGGAAACTTCTTATACCTTTTATGTCCTTGGGACATGGCATCTTTTCAATAGCATCAACTTTGGCTTTATCAACTTCAATACCCCTCTCAGAGATGTTGTGCCCCAATACAATGCCTTCATTAACCATAAAGTGACACTTTTCCCAATTCAGGACGAGACTAGTGTCTTCACACCTCTGCAAAACTCGATCAAGGTTGCTCAAACAATCATCAAAAGAGGATCCATAGACGGAGAAATCATCCATGAACACCTCACAAATCTTTTCACAAAAATCAGAAAATATAGCCATCATGCATCTTTGAAAGGTAGCAGGTGCATTACATAAACCAAAAGGCATACGTCTATAAGCAAAAGTACCAAAAGGGTAGGTAAAAGTAGTTTTAGATTGACCCCCTGCTGGCACAGGTATTTGAGAGAAGCCAGAATAACCATCTAGAAAGCAAAAATGTGTGTGTTTGGATAGCCTTTCTAGCATTTGATCAATAAAAGGTAAAGGGTAATGATCTTTCTTAGTGGCTTTGTTTAACTTACGAAAATCAATTACCATCCTATAGCCTGTAATAATTCTTTGCGGGATCAATTCATCTTTATCATTAGGAACAACGGTAATACCTCCCTTTTTAGGGACACAATGGACAGGGCTTACCCATTCACTATCAGCAACGGGATAAATAATACCTGCCTCAAGGATTTTTAGTATCTCCTTTCTCACCACTTCCTTCATTTTGGGATTTAATCGTCTTTGAGGATCTCTAACAGGTTTGACATCTTTCTCCACTGAAATTTTGTGTTGACATAATGTGGGACTAATGCCCTTGAGATCATCCAGGGTATATCCAATAGCAGCTCGGTGCTTCTTCAGAGTTTTCAATAATCTTTCTTCTTCTTTCTCTGAAAGGTTAGCACTAATAATAACAGGATATATTTCTTTTTCATCAAGATAAGCATACTTGAGATTATCAGGTAAGGGTTTGAGTTCAAACACGGGATCACCCTTGGGTGGAGGGGGATCCCCAAGAATTTCAACGGGAAGATTATGTTTTAGCATAGGTTCTTGTTTAAGGAACACTTCATCTATTTCTTCCCTTTCCTTCATAAACATATTGTTTTCATGGTCTAGCAAATACTGTTCTAACGGATCAGTTGGAGGAACAGCAATGGAAGCAAGACCAATAATCTCATCCTTACTAGATGATTCCTTTTCACGATGTTGTCTACTAAACTTAGCGAAATTAAACTCATGAGACATACCATCTAAGCCAACAGTGACAATATTCTTTTCACAATCAATCTTAGCACTAGCAGTATGCAAGAAAGGTCCACCAAAACTAATGGGACAAAAATCATCTTGTGGGGAACCGAGAACAAGAAAATCTGCAGGGTATTTAATCTTTCCACACAATACTTCAACATCTCTAACAATCCCAATAGGTTTAATGATGTCTCTATTAGCAAGCTTAATTGTAACATCAATATCTTCTAATTCAACTGGTGCAATATCGTGCATAATTTCTTTATAAAGATCATAAGGTATCACATTAGCACTAGCACCCATATCACATAAGCCATGATAACAATGATCTCCTATTTTAACAGAAATAACAGGCGTGCCTATAACAGGTCTACGTGTCTTAGTATCAGGTCTAGCAATATTAGCAGTTTCACCCACGAAAGAAATAACATGCCCATCTAAGTCTTCATCCAAGAGATCTTTAATCATAGCAATACTAGGTTCAACATTAATTTTCTCAAGAGGTGTATAAGTCCTAGTATTACTCTTACGAACAACAGTCGAAGCTTTAACATGATCTTTTATCCTAACAGGAAAAGGAGGTTTTTCAACATAAGTAGTAGGAATAATAGGATCACTATATGTAATAGTCTTTTCTTCGACTGTAATAGGTGCAACTACCTTCACTTCAACAGGTGGATTATATTTAAACCAATTCTCTTTAGGGAGATTAACGTGAGCAGCAAAAATTTCACAAAAAGTAGCTACTATCTCAGAGTCAAGTCCATACTTAGAGCTAAATCCACGGAAAGTATCGGTATCCATAAAAGGTTTAACACAATCAAACTTCGGTGTTATACCTGACTCCTTACCATCGTCGGAACCCCAATCTTCAGAGTTGCATTTGATTCTTTCCAATAAGTCCCATTTGAAATCAATAGTCTTCAGCATATAGGAGCCACCACAGGAAGTATCGAGAAAGTTGCGATTATCAAGAGAAAGCCGAGCATAAAAATTCTGAATAATCATTTCCCGAGAGAGCTCGTGATTGGGGCATGAATATAACATTGACTTAAGCCTCCCCCAAGCTTGAGCGATGCTTTATCCTTCGCGAGGCCAGAAATTATATATGTAATTACGATCACGATGAACAAGATGCATAGGATAGAACTTCTGGTGAAATTCCAATTTCAATCGCTTATAATTCCAAGATCTCGTGTCATCACATAGCCTATACCATGTCATTGCATCTCCCTTCAAAGATAAAGGGAAGACCTTCCTTTTGACAACATCATCGGGAATACCTGCAAGCTTAAATAATCTACAAACTTCATCCACAAAGATAATGTGTAAGTCGGGATGCAAAGTTCCGTCTCCTGCAAAAGGATTAGCTAGCAGTTTTTCTATCATACCCGAAGAAATCTCAAAGTGAATATTTTCATAAAGTTCAGTAGGTTGAGGAGCATCTCTTTGCTCCTCTGGTTGGGGTGAAGATACCCCAAACAAGCCACTCAAAGGATTAGTTTCCATAATGACTAGTAACAGAAAATTTCAGCACACTAAATAAATGTTTCCTTACCAAGTTCCACTCACCAAGAGCGCTACGCTACCTGGCAACGGCGCCAAAAAAGAGTCTTGATGACCCACAAGTATAGGGGATCTATCGTAGTCCTTTCGATAAGTAAGAGTGTCGAACCCAACGAGGAGCAGAAGGAAATGATAAGCGGTTTTCAGTAAGGTTTTCTCTACAAGCATTGAAATAGTAGGTGATAGATAGTTTTGTGATAAGATAAATAGTAATGAGCAAAAGTAAATAAAGTAAGTAAGGTGCAGCAAGGTGGCCCAACCCTTTATGTAGCAAAGGATAAGCCTGGACAAATTCTAATAATAAGGAAGAAGCTCCCGAGGACACATTGGGAATTATCGTCAAGCTAGTTTCATCATATTCGTAAGATTCTCGTACGGTACTTTGACAATTTGATATGTGGGTAGACCGACACTTGGGTACTGCCCTAACTTGGACAAGCATCCCACTTATGATTAACCCCTATTGCAAGCGTCCACAACTACAAAAAGGAGTATTAAGGTAAACCTAACCACAACATTAAACATATGGGTCCATATGAACCCCTAACGAAGCAATTTATAAACTAGGGTTTAACCTTCTGTCACTCTAGCAACCCATCATCTAGTTATTACTTCCCTATGCCTTCCTCTAGGCCCAAATAATGGTGAAGTGTTATGTAGTCGACGTTCACATAACACCACTAGAGGAGAGACAACATACATCTCATCAAAATATCGAACGAATACCAAATTCGCATGACTACTAATAGCAAGACTTCACCCATGTCCTCAGGAACTAAAGTAACTACTCACAAAGCACAATCATGTTCATAATCAGAGGTGTAATAATATGCTTAAGGATCTGAACATATAATCTTCCACCAAGTAAACCAATAAGTATCAACTACAAGGAGTAATCAACACTACTAGCAACCCACAGGTACCAATTTGTGGTTTTGGATACAAGATTGGATACAAGAGATGAACTAGGGTTTGAGAGGAGATAGTGCTGGTGAAGATGTTGATGAAGATTGACCCCCTCCCGATGAGAGGATCGTTGGTGATGATGTTGGTGATGATTTCCCCCTCCCAGAGGGAAGTGTCGCCGGCAGAACAGCTCCGCCAGAGCCCTAGATTGATTCCGCCAAGGTTCCGCCTCGTGGCGGCGGAGTTTCGTCCCGTAAGCTTGCCCATGAATTTTTCCAGGACAAAACCCTTCATATAGCAGAAGATGGTCGCCGGAGGCCCACCAGGGGGCCCAGGAGATAGGGGGCGCGCCCTATAGGGGGGGGGGCGCCCCCTGTCTCCTGGATAGGGTGTGGGCCCCTTGGCCTATTTCTTTTGCTCATAATTCCTTAATAAATCCAAAAAGTGGTTTTGTGGAGTTTCAGGACTTTTGGAGTTGTGTAGAATAGGTTTCCAACGTTTGCTCCTTTTTCAGCCAGAATTCGAGCTGCCGGCATTCCCCCTCTTCATGATAAACCTTGTAAAATAAGAGAGAATAGCCATAAGTATTGAGATATAATGTGTAATAACAACCCATGATGCAGTAAATATTGATATAAAAGCATGATGCAAAATGGACGTATCAGCGGGCGGGAAACCGGGCGCCGCCCGCGTCGGGCACGGTGGTGGGGGTGCTTGACCCCCGCGGGTACTGGCGATGAGGGCGGTGTGGGTCGCGCGAGTCCGCACCATCCGCATCCGGCGCTCCTCCAACTTGAGGTACGCGACCACCTTAGCGAAGGTAGGCTCCGGGATGAGGGTGAGGTTGGAGGCAGCGTTCCCAAAATCCTCATTGAGGCCGGCAGTGAGGGTGCTGATGAGGAGTTCGTCGCCGATCGTCTCCCCGAGATCACGGAGCTCATCGGCAAACTTCTTAAGGCACATGCAAAAATCATCGATGGACGAGTCAAGTTGTTGGCACCCATAAAACTCGCCGTGGAGAAGGACCTTGCGCTGCAGCCGGTTGTCAGTGAAGAGGCCGTTGAGCTTGGTCCAGACCGCGTAGGCGTCGTCGTCGTCGTCCACCACGGTGTGGAAGAGGTCGCTGGAGATGGTGAGGTAGAACCAGCGGATGATGGTGGCGTCGAGGATCATCCACTCCTCATTGTTGATCATGAGCGCCGAGTCCACGGTGCCGTCGACGTGGCCGTGCAGGAGGTACTCATGGAACACAAGCGAAAAATACCGCTTCCAAGCGGAGTAGGACGCGGTGTTTTGATCAAGCTTCACCGGGACACGCTCATGGATGTTGAGGTCGCAGACGAGGGTGACGTCGGGACCGGCGAACGGGTTGGAGACGGTGGAGGAGGAGGAGCTCATGGCTAGGGTTAGGTTTCGGGCGCGGGACGCAGCTCCAGTTTGGAGGTGTGGCGGCACGGGTGGGAGGCGGGCTTGGGTGGTGCGGGGCGCGGCGCGGGTGGAGGGTTAGGGTTCGGGAGAGAGGGGTGGGCGGAAACTGGTGGTGATCGGCGGCGGCGGCCTCTGGGAGAGGCGGCAGCAGCGGAAGGCGTGGTGGTGGGGTGGTGCGGCGGCGACCAGCGGCGGCTGATGGCGGCGGCGCGGAGAGGCGCGGCGGCGGTGGCTGCTTAGGATTTTAGGATCGTGATGCGATAGTTACCATGTAGAAGGACAAAATGTGGGCTGTGCAATCGCGATGTATTGATTGGTGCATCACGCACATATATATAAGTACAGAGGTGGGCCACAACCTCAACTATACAGAGGAAACAAGAAGTGGGCCTTACACACAAATATACACGTACCCAATATACTCAACACATCCAAAAGAAAAGAAATCCAAATTATAAAAAAAAAACGGTTAAGCACAAAAAAACACATTTTACTTCTGTCGCCGGGACTTGAAACCGGGTCTCTCGGGTGAGAGCCGAGTATGCTAACCACCTAGACTACGACAGAATCATGAGCAAGGGAATCATGAGCCGGAGCCAGTCGGAGTCGAGGTCGCAGAGCTGAGCCGGACCGCGCAGCGCAGCATTGCCCATTGTGGTTGCGATCCGAGGGAGCCGGAGGAGTAGAAGGTTGCGCTGCTACGGCCGGAGGCGGGGTTTATAGCCCCGCCGCGGCGACATCGCTGCGCCCTGCGGGTGTGGAAGGAGCAGCTGAGTGGGAGGTGGGCGTCGGTGGGTGGAGGTGTGGTGGCTGGCTGCTTTTTGATCGGCGGAGGGAAAGGGGAAGTGAAGGGAAGGAAGCAAGGCATCAAATTTCCCTCTTTTCAAACGGGATCGGAGCGGAGTGGACGGCCGTGACGTCGCTTTCCGGACAAGCAGATTACTTTGGTGAAGCAGAACAGCATGTCGAGAACTTTTTATATCAAACTGATGAAAAAATAGACAGAGAAATGAAAATAGATTTCTAGACTAGCACGAGGAGCATCCCATGTTTGCTCGCCCTGGTGTTTTCTTGGATCCATATAACACATCTCTAAATTTCCCGGCAACACATGATCAGATTTCCGAGGACTGGAATCACAAACTGGCCACCAGCTTATCAAGCATGTAGCTTGCTCAGATCTAATACCTTGCAAGCATTTGCTTCACCAAAACTACAAAAGCTAATATGGCTAGAAACCAACCACAAACCGAGAGAAAAACTACATTTGATCCATTACAAATTTGAATTCCGCTGTGTGTCAACGCATACACATGGACTGTTGAAAATTCAAACAAGGCGGATCGTGAGAATTCAAGCCAACTCGTATGCTCTGCTTTTCTTGGACAAAGTTGGAGAAATCTGCCTGCCTCCCTACGTTGAGGAGATAACCATACACGTGGTACGCAACTGATCAAATATTCAAATGCAACCACAAACTAGTCAACAGCTCATCATGCATTATGTTTATCTTATAAGGCTTTTTTTGCGGGAATATCTTATAAGGCTTTTGCTTTCATGGAGCACTGCAGAGAGACATCTCAAACTGTTTGTTACTGTAGAGAGACATCTCAAACTGCAGTGTAAACCCTGTGGTCTTACACTACTGAAGAAATGAATGTGATTACGGTTCATAACGAACACATACTATACTTTGAGAAAAGTCCATACTACAACTCTGAACTTGCCACTCGGTTTAAGTTTTAACCCTGAACTACAAAACCGGTCAACCCACACCCCAAACTAAACATCCGGTTTAAGTTTCAACCCTCCTCCCGATTTTGACCCGGTGAAGTGGTTTTGACCGTGTTAACTGCCAGATCCAGGAATTCAACTTTGGATGTTCAATTTTTTTCCACCTAACAAAGAAGTCCATTGGCCCACGTCAATACAAATTGTTCACAATAACAACAATATCTCAAACGGTGAAGAAAATTACTAAGAGCTATATATCTCTAAATCCAAAGATAATTCATTTCTTTATTTTTTTACTAATGAAACCTATCCAAAGATAATTCTTTTGTTGTTTTTAAATCACCAGTCTCCCTCTTTACTAGTGTGGTCATGTAAAGAGCTATATATCTCTAGATCCAGACATAAGCTACACATCTACATGTCAAACGTATGAAATTTCAGATTGAAACTTTGGAGGGGATTCTCATGTTAGGCATGGAGTTGGAGACCCGTCTGTGCTGCTGTTGTATCCACACTGACGGCGGCGGGCATGGCACTACACGGCTTGACCATGGGGGACTCCATTCTGTCCGCGTCCGGTGCTGACGGCTTGGTCAAGCTCTTCATCGGCACAGCCGCACGCCCGCACATAGGTCATTGCGCCACCCCGCCATGCTCGTCCCACTTTGGTGCTGCTGGATTTGGTGAATTTGGACTGAGTTTTTTTTACGGAGCATTTGGACTGAGTTGAGCATCTCTACTCTTAATGGAGTAGTTGGTAGTCTCCGCCGGTCAATTTTCGTCCCACTTTCCCTGGTCAATTTTCGTCCCACCTCCACTGGTTTTTTTTGGTACTTCGTCCCACCTTCCGCTACCCACAAGTTACAACGACGCCCATTGTGAACCGGGAAGGTTCACAGCTAGAAAAACCACCTAAAACGATTAACATGGTTAACCTACGAAATTACAGCTGATCGTTCTGAAACATAACCCCTAGGACCGGAAAATCTGATCGTTCTACACGCATCTTCCGTCCCCGCCGCACAAACCCTTGGCCGCCGTCACCAACGCTGAAACCGTAGACCTTCACGGCCGGTCAAAACCGGCGCCGCCGCCGTCCGAGTGCAAAGACAATTGTTCATCGGATCCGTCGCTGTTCAGCGGATCCAGTCTTGGCCGCCGTCACCAACGCTGAAACCGTAGACCTCCTTCACGGCCGGTCAAAACCGGCGACGCCGCCGTCCGATTGGATCCGTCGCTGTTCAGCGGATCCATACGCCGCCGGACACTATCTGGGCCGGCGATTGCAAATTCAGGTTGGGCGTTTATGTATTCTACCCTTTACAAATTCTACTGCTTGTTCAGCGGATCCAGTCGCCGGCAGACACTATCTGGGCCGGCGATTGCAAAGTCAGGTTGGGCGTTTATGTATTCTAACCTTTACAAATTCTACTGCTAACCCTTACAACTCTTGATCTCTGATCTGTACCGTGGTCATACTGAACAAATACTATCATTGTGAGCTCGGATCGGTACCGTGGTCATACTGTGCAAGATTTGAGAACCTGAAATTTAAAAATCCATATTGCGTCACCATTCAATGACTTTGACATAGTTAAATTACACCCAACTGACTAATATGCCGTGGCCATACCTGTTTTTCTCATTTTGTCATCTCCTAATTCTTGCAGGTGGTGAATCGTCTCATTGCCGGTGTCAGAATAAGAATCAAGTGCCAACAGTCATTTATTTTACGTGCACATAACTGACAAGAGTTTGTGGCTGGTGACGGCCCTCGGGGACGGTGTCATCAGCAGCAGCATCTGGCAAGTGCATCCAGTTTGCAGGTCACAACTTCAGAGGATCTCCAGTTTTCAGCCCCGAAACAACATCACATGCAAGAAGAAACACAAACATAAGGTAGTTATGACACTTGAATCTAATAGTTTCCATGCAACGGTTAAGGTTTGTGTGCCAACAGGAAATATTCAATGTTTCTATGCCAGGTGAGCATCAGATGGTTCAAATTGATTGAGTCCAACTATAGTCTGAACTTATACAATAATAAGGTGAAAAAACTTGATCCTCACAGTTGAACCACCTTTTTGAATGGGAAATCAGAATTGTTTTCCTCATAGCACAAATTTATCTTACATTGATGGGAAATCAGAATTGTTTTCCTCAAATGTCTGTTTGAACTACCAGCAAAAACACGCTTTATATGTCTGGTCCAATATATGCTGCAAGATGATGCATGTTTCTGCCGCTATTACTCGGCCTGAAATTGCAGCAGTACGAAATGTATTGTTCTGGTAGCCACTTGACCTCCTACTGTTAAGTCAATGCACACTATGATTCTATAGACTCATGCCAGCACACCATAAATAATTACCATATTGTCATTGCAAATACAGCAGTTAAATGATCCCTATATTTTAGATCGAGGACCGCTACTATATTGTCAACGCACGAGCAGTCAAATGAATCCTCATCCGTACTTCACAGAAGGCAGAGGTCATTAATTGTAAGTTTTGTGTAATTGCATAGGTCCTTATGGGTAATTCAGGAAGCAAGGTGGTTGATCAGCAACCAGAAGAGGACGTTACTACTGGTATGCTGCATTTCTACGAGAAAGTACTACACATATGTTATTCACAAGCTTTTATTATCGTGTTTTGCAGGCCTTAAAAGCGTGATAACTGTTGAAGTTAATTCTCCGGTCATGCTTCTACCTATCATAATGTGCTACACATGAGTTCTGTGCACTTCTGATATTCACATAACTAAAACATAATGCTTTTCAGGCCTTACAAGCTCTACAATAGTTGAAGATAACAATGCAAGCATCTTACCCTTAGCTCAAAATGGTGGGGATATTGCTTGTGTGAATATTGTTGGTAATGTTGCCATGTAGATACGACGTTTATATCATTGTCCTTATGTTATTACTCTACAGATGTAACATTGTCATTTTCGGATGGAGAGCATAATGAGACTTTATTCACAGATTCTAATATAAAGAATTGGGATTTTAGTATAAATGAAGGTGGTACTCGCTCAACCGCATTACAAATGCCAAGATTGTTAAAACCATATATTCGGAGCCTAACTATTTTGATTTTATTCTTTTACTCGGTACAACTCTACAGGTGGCACAAGTTTGCAACGGATTAAAGACCATCATGATGATTCGTTGTTGGGTTCCAAATATCCAAGTCTTGATTGGCGCACAAATGTACTTGGCAAAAGTACTATTGGTACCAACTCATACTTATTCCAAAAGTACTATGTGTAAGTTACCGTAACTCTTCATTCTAGGTGCCATTAGTATCAAAATGTTGAAACAATATTTCTTCTTTTACTTAGTCCATGTTGCTAGAGTCAACACGAGGTCAAAAGTTTTGTAAGAAGGAAACTATCCAGACATTGGCAACATTATTTGATAGCTGGCCTGGGATGGAGACCGACATCTCATCTTGCGATAAGGTAAATAAAATATTATGTCTATTGTTATCATGCTTTGTTTTTGTTTCTAATAGCTCCACTTGTAGATTTATCTTTCCTATGCATTTATTGGCCGATACATATTGTACGTCATCGACAAAGAGGCACGTCGTCTATATATTATGGATCCTATTCAATCATCACAATCGTCAGAGGATAAAAATTTGAGGCATTCACTAAAATTAAAAAGTTTTTCAAGGGATTTCAAAGAAGCACTCGAAATAAAGCTGCCTGGGTGGAATTTTGATATATCTAAATGGCATTATTTATTTCCGGCCGGTGTTCCAACGAGTATAGACGGGTAATGAATTCATAACAAGATTATTTACTTTTGTTATCATTATTTTATTTATATTATTAATTGAAAGTTTGTTCAGGAATGTGTCTGGCTATTTTGTTTTTCATTTTATGCTCTGGTGGAACGGTAAAGAATTGGTCAAGCCGGTTTGCGCGGTGAGTATTGTGGGTTACATGTTTTAAGACCTTCAGCGTGAAGTTTTCATACTAACTACATTTATTTTTTCTGCAGGAAATGAAGCTAGAGGAAACTTTCCTGATATTGTGAAAGAATTTCTTAAGCGCATCATCTAGATATTAATATTTTTGTAATAGATGTTAAGTTGTAACATCACTTAGTTTGTTACATTGCAATAATGGACTTCAGTTTGTGTTACACGTTCAAGATGTGTCAATGTAAAACAATGTGTAACTCTGGTAAAATATTTCAAGAGCCCGTGGCAACGCACGGGCATTCTACTAGTTATTTTAGGGGTGGACTGAGCTGAGCTGCTGAATATCTTTCGTGCAGTCAGTGTATGAGGGGAGAGGTCTCGTTGCTGCTCTTGGGCTGCTGGTTAGTGGGTTGTGCCGCTGCAGCCAATGGGCTATTATTGGTATGTTTGTCAACAGGAGAGCTGCTGCATAGTCTCTCAAAGTAGTACTTTTAGTATTTTTGTCATATACCTATGTGTAGGAAATTGTTTGTAGCAAATTTTGGGTGTACATCTGTATACTCATGACCAATAGTGGATCTGCCCCTGTTAACTACTGACTGGCTAGCATCACGTCAGATTTTTCCAGCAAAAAAATCACTCTAAAAAAGATAGAACATGTGTGCCGCTTCTTGCGAAAGCAAAAAAAGGCTCCGCTCTCCCCATCACGGGCGATGACGCTCCAGCTATCCCCTCGTCACCATGCTGCGACCTCCCCTCCCACCTCAAGCCCCTCCTCGCCTTCCCCCACCGACCACCCGCTCCGCAACCACCCCCTGCTCAATGTCGCCTCCCCGCTACTCGCGGGGCTTATCGGCGTGCTCCTTGCCCCCACTCCACACCCCTGTTCTCCCACACCACCCTCTCCATCTGCATTGTATCTCTCCCCGCAACTGATCCAGCTGAGCAAGACAAAAATCGCAAGAGCCACATCCGGTTAATTACTCACCGTTGGCAGCAACAAGGAGGCACACGGGAAAGGTGATGAAGGTGACGACCAACACCATGACCTTGCAGGAGCATCGGCAACCCTGATCATCGGCAACCATGTGTCGGCGCCCTGATCCTCCCTACTCCCTCGCCTACATCCGCCTAAAGCGGAGACGCAGCGTAGGATATGAGGTGGCAGTGGCATGCACGCTTATTCTCTCCGTTGGTGGAGCTTGGTCTGGAGGCGAGGAGATTTGAGGCGGCTCCGATAGTTAATCTCAGAGACAGGAGCACGTGCTAGAGCCGAGAGGAGCAGAGGTGATCGATGGCAGCGACATGTTTCTTCTAGCCCAAGCTACTAGCCTACTATGCTATGGGATGGACAACCCTGGCCTCCGCGCATATCTAACCGATCACAGAGACGAGCTCCGGGAACCCGCCCACGCACTCGACTGAAGGAAATATGCCCTAGAGGCAACAATAAAGTTATTATTTATTTCCTTATTTCATGATAAATGTTTATTATTCATGCTAGAATTGTATTAACCGGAAACTTAATACATGTGTAAATACATAGACAAAACATAGTGTCCCTAGTATGCCTCTACTTGAATAGCTCATTAATCAAAGATGGTTAAGTTTCCTAACCATAGACATGTGTTGTCATTTCTTGAATGGGATCACATCATTAGGAGAATGATGTGATGGACATGACCCATCCGTTAGCTTAGCACTATGATCGTTACAGTTTCATTGCTACTGCTTTCTTCTTGACTTATACATGTTCCTCAGACTACAAGATTATGCAACTCCCGTATACCAGAGGAACACCTTGTGTGCTACCAAACGTCACAATGTAACTAGGTGATTATAAAGGTGCTCTACAGGTGTCTCCGAAGGTGTTTGTTGGGTTGGCATAGATCGAGATTAGGATTTGTCATTCCGTGTTTCGAAGAGGTATCTCTGGTCCCTCTCGGTAATGCTCATCACTATAAGCCTTGCAAGCAATGTGACTAATGAGTTAGTTGCGGGATGAAGTATTAAAAAACGAGTAAAGAGACTTGCCGGTAACGAGATTGAACTAGGTGTGATGATACCGACGATCGAATCTCGGGCAAGTAATATACCGATGATAAAGGGAACAACATGTGTTGTTATGCGGTTTGGCCGATAAAGACCTTCGTAGAATATGTAGAGACAATATGAGCATCCAGGTTCCGCTATTGGTTATTGACCGGAGATGTGTCTCGGTCATGTCTACATAGTTCTCGAACCTGTAGGGTCCGCACGCTTAACGTTCGATGACGATATGTATTATGAGTTATGTGTTTTCACTAGTAGAAAAGGGGGCAATGGTCCAGGCCGGGTCAGCCCATTAGTCCCGGTTCAATCCAGAACCGGGACCAATGGGGGCATTGGACCCGGTTCGTGAGCCCCGGGGGCCGGCCGGGCCACGTGGGCCATTGGTCCCGGTTCGTCTGGACCTTTTGGTCCCGGTTGGTGGGATGAACCGGGACCAATGTGCCTTGCTCCTGGCCCACCACCATTGGTCCCGGTTGGTGGCCTGAACCGGGACCAAAGGCTTCCCTTTCGTCCCGGTTCAAGCCACGAACCGGGACCAATTAATTGCCTATATATAACCCTCGCCTGCGAGTAGAGCACTCTCACTGCTCTGTTTTTCGTGGCCGGCGAGGAGAGAGCTTTGTGGTGCTCTAGCTCACCTCCTATGCACACGAGGTGTTCCATGGAATGCCCGAGCCACACTACTTAAGCTTTCTCCTCTCCAAGCTCGACCTCCAAGCTCCATTTTCCTTAATATTTATCTAGGTTTAGCGGTCCGTCACGTCCCGTCCCCGTCTTCACCGCCGTCGATCGCCTGCGCCGATCTCGTCGCCGGCACCACCGTGGTGAGCCTCTTGTTCTTATCTTCTTTCTGAAAGGAAAAAAAATTCTTACTTGTATGTTTATATAGATACTTGTATAATTTTCTTACTTTTATTATTGCATCTTATATAGTGCGATGGTTTTGGTATCCGCCCCCGTCGGTCCTCGTCCTGTCTATGATTCGGATGTGGTATATGTTATCTTTTCATAACTATTGGTTCATCTATTGTTTATGACAATTATGCTGACCAATGTGACATAGATTTTATTTATCTAGGAGGTTGTTGAACTGGAAATTCCAACCGACCCTATTGTCGAGAGGTTAAATTTAGTTGAAGAAGAAAACAATTTCTTGAAGGAAAAAAATAGAAAAATGGAGGAGGATAAGATGATATTGGAGTTGCATGTTGCGGATGTCGTGGATGATCACAAGATCAAGATGGATGCAATGCGCTTGAAGATTAGAAAGATTAGAAAATATGCCATTCATACCGAGGCTTGGTATCATTATGCCGTTGGATCAGTTGTTACATTGGTTGCGATTATGATCGCATTTGTTTTCGCATTGAAATGTTTTACATAGTTTCAATGTATAGTTTAATTAATTTAGATGCTCTGCAGAGCTTTATCTTGTTAGATGAGAACTATGTATGTAGTTTGGTTTTAATGTGATGATGAACTTCTATTAATTTGGTCACTTAATTATCTATTCATGATGTTCTGTAATGATTTTTGACACACTTAATTATATATAATGCACGCAGATGAACCGACAATGGTTGTACGGTTCAAGACACACCTCCGAGTACATTAAGGGCGTGCATGAATTTCTTGAAGTGGCTGAGGAAAACAAGCAGAATGGTTTTATGTGTTGTCCATGCCCTATATGTGGGAATACAAAGTCTTACTCTGACCGGAAAATCCTTCACACCCACCTGCTTTACAAGGGTTTCATGCCACACTATAATGTTTGGACGAGGCACGGAGAAATAGGGGTTATGATGGAAGATGGCGAAGAAGAAAAGTACGATGACAACTATGTGCCCCCTGAATACGGTGATGCTACTAAAGATCAAGAGGAATCAGACGATGTGCATGATGATGCTGCAACAGGCAAAGCAGTTGAAGATCAAGAGGAACCAGACGATGTGCCCGATGATGATGATCTCCGCCGGGTCATTGTCGATGCAAGGACGCAATGCGAAAGTCAAAAGGAGAAGCTGAAGTTTGATCGCATGTTAGAGGACCACAAAAAAGGGTTGTACCCCAATTGCGAAGATGGCAACACAAAGCTGGGTACCGTACTGGAATTGCTGCAGTGGAAGGCAGAGAATGTTGTGCCTGACAAAGGATTTGAGAAGCTACTGAAAATATTGAAGAAGAAGCTTCCAAAGGATAACGAATTGCCCGATAGTACATACGCAACAAAGAAGGTCGTATGCCCTCTAGGATTGGAGGTGCAGAAGATACATGCATGCCCTAATGACTGCATCCTCTACCGCGGTGCGTACAAGGATTTGAACGCATGCCCGGTATGCGGTGCATTACGGTATAAGATCAGACGAGATGACCCTGGTGATGTTGACGGCGAGCCCCCCAGGAAGAGGGTTCCTGCGAAGGTGATGTGGTATGCTCCTATAATACCATGGTTGAAACGTCTGTTCAGAAACGGAGAGCATGTCAAGTTGATGCGATGGCACAGTGAGGACCGTAAGAAAGACGGGAAGTTGAGAGCACCCGCTGACGGGTCGCAGTGGAGAAAAATCGAGAGAAATTACTGGGATGAGTTTGCAAGTGACCCAAGGAACGTATGGTTTGCTTTAAGTGCGGATGGCATTAATCCTTTCGGGGAGCAGAGCAGCAATCACAGCACCTGGCCCGTGACTCTATGTATGTATAACCTTCCTCCTTGGATGTGCATGAAGCGGAAGTTCATTATGATGCCAGTTGTCATCCAAGGCCCTAAGCAACCCGGCAACGACATTGATGTGTACCTAAGGCCATTAGTTGAAGAACTTTTACAGCTGTGGAATGGAAATGGTGTACGTACGTGGGGAGCACAAACAGGAGGAATTTCACCTAAAGGCGTTGCTGTTCGTGACCATCAACGATTGGCCCGCTCTCAGTAACCTTTCATGACAGACAAACAAGGGATACCACGCATGCACGCATTGTTTACTTGACACCGATAGTATATACCTGGGAAGCTGCAGGAAGAATGTGTACCTGGGCCATCGTCGATTTCTTCCGACCAACCATCAATGTCGAAAGAAAGGCAAGCATTTCAAAGGCGAGGCGGATCACCGGAGGGAGCCCGCCGTGCGTACTGATGATCACGTACTTGCTATGGTCAATGATTTACACGTAATCTTCGGAAAGGGTCCCGGCATACTAGCTGTTCCGAGTGACGCTGGGGGACACGCACCTATGTGGAAGAAGAAATCTATATTTTGGGACCTACCCTACTGGAAAGACCTAGAGGTCCGCTCTTCGATCGACGTGATGCACGTGACAAAGAACCTTTGCGTGAACCTGCTAGGCTTCTTGGGCGTGTATGGGAAGACAAAAGATACAGCTGAGGCACAGGAGGACCTGCAACGTTTGCACAAAAAAGACGGCATGCCTCCAAAGCAGTATGAAGGTTCTGCCAGCTATGCTCTTACCAAAGAAGAGAAGGAAATCTTCTTTGAATGCCTGCTTAGTATGAAGGTCCCGACTGGCTTCTCGTCGAATATAAAAGGAGTAATAAATATGTCAGAGAAAAAGTTTCAGAACCTAAAGTCTCATGACTGCCACGTGATTATGACGCAACTGCTTCCGGTTGCATTGAGGGGGCTTCTACCGGAAAACGTCCGATTAGCCATTGTGAAGCTATGTGCATTCCTCAATGCAATCTCTCAGAAGGTGATCGATTCGAAAATCATACCAAGGCTAAGGAGTGATGTGGTGCAATGTCTTGTCAGTTTCGACCTGGTGTTCCCACCATCCTTCTTCAATATCATGACGCATGTCCTAGTTCATATAGTTGACGATATTGTCATTCTGGGCCCCGTATTTCTACACAATATGTACCCCTTTGAGAGGTTCATGGGAGTCCTAAAGAAATATGTCCGTAACCGCGCTAGTCCAGAAGGAAGCATCTCCATGGGCCATCAAACAGAGGATGTCATCGGGTTTTGTGTTGACTTCATTCCTGGCCTTAAGAAGATAGGTCTCCCTCAATCGCGGTATGAAGGGAGACTGACTGGAAAAGGCACGCTTGGAAGGGACTCAATAATATGCAAGGACGGATATTCTTGGTCTCAAGCACGCTACACAGTTCTACAGAACTCTAGCTTGGTGACCCCGTATGTCGATGAACACAAGAACAGTCTACGCTCCAAACACCCGGAGCAGTGCGACGACTGGATTACATGTGAACACATCAGGACTTTCAGCAGTTGGTTGGAAGCACGTCTCAGAGGTGACAACACTGTTTGTGATGAGCTGTACTTGTTGTCCAGGGGACCATCTTCGACTGGTGCGATTTGGAAAGGATACGAGATAAATGGGAATACATTTTACACGATTGACCAAGATCAAAAGAGCACCAACCAAAACAGCGGTGTTCGCTTTGATGCAACAACCGAGAGGGGAAAGGACACATATTATGGTTACATAGTGGACATATGGGAACTTGACTACGGACATGATTTTAAGGTCCCTTTGTTTAAGTGCAAATGGGTCAATCTGTCAGGAGGCGGGGTACAGGTAGACCCACAATACGGAATGACAACAGTGGATCTGAAAAATCTTGGGTACACTGACGAACCATTCGTCCTAGCCAATGATGTGGCACAGGTTATCTATGTGAAGGACATGTCTACCAGACCGAGAAAAAGAAAAGATAAGGAAGCGAATACATCATACGAGGAGCCAAAGCGCCACATAGTTCTTTCAGAAAAAGGGACATCGTGGGAGTGGAGGGCAAGACAGACATGTCTGAAGATTATGAAAAGTTTCATGAAATTCCTCCCTTCAAAGTCAAGGCTGACCCCAGCATCCTGATAAGCGATGAAGATTATCCATGGTTACGGCGCAATAAGCAAATGACACAAGCGAAGAAAAAGTGAAGACTTTCTCCCACAACTATTATGATGATACCATGCCAACTTTGTAACACACGAGTATGATACCATTGTCCGTTTTGTACATGCACATGCTATATATGTGGGTGAATTTATGATACCATGCGAACTTTCAACTTTTTCATAGTTCATTTGAAATAAAGCAAGAAAGAAAACAAAAAAAACAAAAAAAGTGTTTTCAAATTTGAAAACTAATGACACTAACAGAAAGTTTATAATTTTTCTAAAACTAAAAGCAAAAAGAATTAAAAAATAAAGCAAAAAACAAAAGAAAATAAATAATGCAGAAAACAAAACAAAAAAACAATTAAAAATAGCAACAATAAGTATTTTGTTGTAAGTAGAAACAAAATAAAATAAATAAAGCAAGAAAGAAAACAAAAAACAAAAAAAG
>NC_041393.1:694725965-694726817 GCF_002162155.2 Triticum dicoccoides
AATAAAGCAAAAAACAAAAGAAAATAAATAATGCAGAAAACAAAACAAAAAACAATTAAAAATAGCAACAATAAGTATTTTGTTGTAAGTAGAAACAAAATAAAATAAATAAAGCAAGAAAGAAAAAAACAAAAAAATGTTTTCAAATTTGAAAACTAATGGCACTAACAGAAAGTTTATAATTTTTCTAAAACTAAAAGCAAAAAGAATTAAAAAATAAAGCAAAAAACAAAAGAAAATAAATAATGCAGAAAACAAAACAAAAAAACTGGAAAATAATTAAAAATAGCAACAATAAGTATTTTGTTGTAAGTAGAAACAAAATAAAATAAATAAAGCAAGAAAGAAAACAAAAAGAAAATGCCTCCTACTGGGCCCCCACGGCTTGAATACGACTAGAAACCCTACCATGGGCCAGGATTCAGGCCCGCAGTAGGCTCAGAAGGCCCATCAGGCAAAGCAGTAGCAATTAGGCCCGCAAGCCTACGGCGGAGAGGAGCTCGAGAGGGGTGCTGCAGTGGGGCTTATAAACCACTGCGCGCCCCTCTTAACTAGCGAGATGGGACTAAACTTTGGCCCCGACGCGGGCAGCACAGGGTCCTTTGGTCCCGGTTGGTGGCACCAACCGGGACTAAAGGGGGGGGGGCATTAGTCCCGGTTGGTGCCACCAACTGGGACCAAAGGTCGCCGCTTCCCGCCCTTTGGGCTGCTGAAAAGAGGCCTTTGGTCCTGGTTGGTGATATCAACCGGGACTAAAGGGGGCATTAGTCCCGGTTGGACTCACGAACCGGGACCAATGCTCTTGCTATATATACAACACTTAGGAAAATTTGACGAACACATCGCCAGTTG
>NC_041393.1:694727458-694760885 GCF_002162155.2 Triticum dicoccoides
GCCGTCGTCGTCGCCCGCACCCGTTGTCGCTGTCACCGTCGCCGTCGTCGCCGGCCATGCCCCTGCCCCGGCCGCCGTGGTCGTCACCGACGCCCTCGCCGCCGCCCCCGTTGTGAGCCGCCGCGCCGTCGAGACTCTGTGTTCAGTGCTTTTTTTCATACATACATGTGTATTTTTTTGTTCATTGCATTTTTTCATATATATAATTAATGTATATATGTATGTGGTAGCTATATGATGAATGGATGTGGCTATGTATGTATGAATTTAATGTTCATAGCATTTTTTGTTTATATATGTTTTTTCATATATGTATTAATTTTTTATTTAGGTTGTTAGTAGATATCGATTTTAGGTTAGTGCATTTTAATTAGGTTAGTGTAGAGGAAAAAGTAAAATAAGGAAAAGGAAGAAAAGAGGAAGAAGGAAGAAGGAAGAAGAAGAAGAAAAAGAATGAGAGGAAAAAGGAAAATAAGAAGAGAAGAAAGGAGAAGAAGAGGAGAGGAAAAGAAGAGGAGAAATAAATAAGAAGAAGAAAAAAGAAGAAAAAGAAGAGGAGAAGAAGAAAGGAATAGAGGAGAAGAAGAAAAAATAGAAAAAAAATTCTATTTTTTCTTCTTGTCCTCTATTCCTTTCTTGAAGGGGAGCCTTGGCGCAGTGGTAAAGCTGCTGCCTTGTGACCATGAGGTCACGGGTTCAAGTCCTGGAAACAGCCTCTTGCAGAAATGTAGGGAAAGGCTGCGTACAATAGACCCAAAGTGGTCGGACCCTTCCCCAGACCCTGCGCAAGCGGGAGCTACATGCACTGGGGCTGCCCCCCTCTATTCCTTTCTTCTTCTTCTTCCTTCTTCCTTCTTCCTCTTTTCTTCCTTTTCCTTAATTATTTTCCTTTCTCGAGGGAGAAGAAGAAAAAGAAGAGGAGAAGAAGAAAGAAAGGAATAGAGAAGAAATAAATAAGAAGAACAAAAAAGAAGAAAAGGAAGAGGAGAAGAAGAAAGGAATAGAGGAGAAGAAGAAAAAAAGAGATTTCTCTTTTTTTCTTCTTCTCCTCTATTCCTTTCTTCTTCTCCTCTTTTTTCTTCTTCTTTTTTTTCTTCGATCTTCTCCTCTATTCCTTTCTTCTTCTCCTCTCTTTTATTTCTTCTTCGTTTTCTTATGTTTTATCGGGTCTGTCGCCATCAGCCTGCTCGCCTTCGCCCTCGCCGCCCCCTCGAGATAACTTCGACATGAGGGGCGGTCGATATATATACCCCCTCTCGACCGTGATAACCTATACAACGGCAGCACCCCCTCGGCCCTCCCGCTCGACCAAAACTCTCGAGGCCACCCAAATTTACCAAGTTAAAAGAGCGTTGTCGTCGAGGCCACCCCAAACCCTTGAAGCGTTGTGTCGAGGCGATCCCAAACCCTAGAGAAGCAGCGTCGAGGCCACTAACATGATTCCTTATTGTGATTAGCTAGCTAGTTCTACGTTTGCCACTAATATATATCCATCTGTACCATGTTTGAATAATAATTGACATGTTGTAAATATTTGCAGAAATTATGGAGCACTACCGAGACGAAGCAACAGAAGCGATGTTGGGGGAGATGATCGCAGAAGGAACTGATGTCATTGCGTCATTTTTCAACGACGTCGTTGGTCAGGAAGGACTGGGTGAAGAAGAGGGCTATGTTCATGATGGCTCCGGCCCATTAATGCCGGTACAAGAAGAGGGCTACGTTCATGATGGCTCCGGTGATGACCCAATGGAGGTACAAGAAGGAGACCGTGCTGACTGCTCCGGTGACCGAACTGAGTCCGGCCAGGTATATATATATATATATATATATATATATATATATATATATATATTAGTTAAGCCCGTGCTGACTAGTTAATTGATGCATTCATTGTTTGGGTATATGTAAACATATTAGTTACTCTCGTCTTTCTTCCTTTTAATTTCTAGCCATCCGGATCGAGCACAACTTTGGTAAGGAGACGAGGCCCGAAGAAAAAGTTGAGCTCGGATGAAAGGTTTGAGATCATAGAAATCGCGCCCGACGACGAACGGATTGAACCCATCCGGACAAAGAACGCATTTTCTGCTCAGTGCGGGGTTCTTGTTAGGGACAAGATCCCGATCAGCATCCAGCAATGGTATAAGCCTAAGGACGACCCTGAGGTGTCTTATGTCAATGATATGCAGAAATAAGATCTTTGGACTCAGCTGAAGGCAAATTTCACCCTACTGCTAGAGGAGGATCCGAAGAAGCCAGTTAAAGAGCAATTAATCAAGTCTTGTGCTCTTAAGAAAATGGCAACCCTATTCAGGAGGTGGAGGAAAGAGTTGAACCATTTTGTCGAAAAAAAAGACACCAGAGTTCATCGGCAAATATGAGAAGATCAAAGATCACTGGCCCGCATTTGTGGCCCACAAGACATCGGAAAAGAGTAAGAAGATGTCGGCGACGAACATGCAAAATGCTGCGAAGAAGAAGCTTCACCATCGCACGGGGTCAGGTGGCTACCTCAAAGCCCGGCCTAAGTGGTCCAAGGAGGAGAATGATCTGCTTGAAAAAGGGATCGAACCAGAGACAATGAGATGGCCAGACCGTTGCCGGACTTGGTTCTTCGGGGCTCGCGGAACCTTGGACCCTGTATCAGGGATGTGCCGTTGGACAGACGAGCAACTGGAAATACCAGTCAAGAACCTTCGACACTATATCAATGCAGCGCAGAAAGGGACGTTTGTACCAGACAGGGAGAAGGACGAGCTCACAATGGCCCTCGGGAATCCTGAGCACCCTGGACGGACACGAGGCATGCCAGGCTCCATTCCGTGGAAGGTTGGTTTTCCGGACGCAGGGGGTTACAAAACCCACGAGAGGAGGAAGAAACTGGAGCAGGGCCAACTACAGGCACTGCACGAAAGGGTAATGGGGCTAGAGGAACAATAAGAGGAACGAGAAGCAGCAGATCGCAGCAAACGACCTACCGAAGCTTCCCCCGAAGCTACCCCGCCATCTCAGCGGAGAAGCAGTGTGGCTTCCACCGAGCTGCTTCAGCCGGAGCATGTCTTGACGGCTCCTGCTAGCTATCCCGTGGATGCTATCACGGAGTCTCAACATTGCCACATTATGGCGTGATGGATGAATTTGAAGGTCAAGGCGGCTGTTGGCTCTGTTTATCCTACTGGATCCGGAGCAACTTATCACTGCCGGCCGATTCTGTAAGGATATGCTAAGGTGATGGTGGATGAAATAACGGAGGGATTTGAGGACCTCGTGCTTGACCACCCTACCGGTGAAGGGGAGACTAGGCTGGGTTCTGCTCTGAAGACTCCATGCCTATGGCGGAAGGAGCTCATCAACCTTCCGAACTAGATGCCTCCGCCTCCTCCTCCGGCGAGTCAGGGCACTCCACCTCCTCCACCGCCTCCTCCTCCGGCGAGTGACGATCAGGGCACGCATGGCGGCACTCCGCCTCCTTCTCCGCCTGCGCCGGCGCTCCCGAGCAGCCAGTAGCCTCCTCCTTCTCCGCCTCGCCAGCAAGGGCAGAAGAGACCCGCCGCCGCCCCGACTGCTCCGGCGCGTCGTACTCCTTCTCCTCCGCCTCGTAAGCAAGCACGAAAGAAGATAGACGCCGCAACCGCTCCGTCTGCTCAGGCGTCTAGCAGCACAACCAGAGGCGGGAGGCAATACAGATACGGTCCACCTCTCAAGCCTCTAGAGAAGTTACCGTACGAGAGGACCGAGGAGGAAAACGATACGATTGTGCGGACCCACGTGAAGGAGTTCTTTGAAGGGGTGAAAGCAAAGATACATCCACCTCCGGAGGAGAAGGTAGATCCGGTGAAAGCAAAGTGCACTATCGATGCCCTGAGGAAACCACCAAAGTCTCTGCCGAGAACCAACTATGAGCGCATTACTGAACAGACATATCTCCAAGCCCAGCGGTCGGGAACTATTGTCAGTGCTAAAAGGTTAAAAGAACGAGCAAAGGGGAAAAAATTGCCCAGCTCGGCGAACAAGCATAGCAATCGTGCCCCCGCTCAATGTGTCTAATGCTCCGGGGACGGTGGCCGGTTATGGCAATCTTGCAGATTACCTGCCAGGCGATCAACTTCCTGATTTCTTGGAGGTGGACGAACACAGATACGAGTACGGGAAGCCTCTCGTCAAAGATGAAAAATCTTTGACAACAATGATGCGAAGATTCCATAATTGGTACATGGAAACCTACAGAGAGTCTGGGGGTACGAATGCTTTGTATCTGAATATTAAAGAGGAGCACGACCTCGTTGCAAATGATCTGTTGACTGTTCCATTTGATGAGTTCTTCGCGTTCTTCAATCAAAAGGCCCGCGATAAACTAATGGTCTTTTGCTACTGTCTGTAAGTACTATTTCTGTCATTAAGTCTCTATATATAGCTCGGCTCTTTCATTTCATGTATTTATAATTAATTATCCTCAATATATTATGCAGATTGAAGATCGTCGAGTGCAAAAAATAAGAAATTTATGATATTGGGTTCATTAACACAAATGTCATAGATGAATTTCTGGTTAAAAAGGACGTCAAAGTGGCCGAGGACAACTTGCTACGATCGTTGATAAAAAATCAAAACAAAGATACCATACTCTTTCCTTACAACGGCAAGTGACTGTTACTGTAGTGTGCATATTCGGTTTCCCTTATTACTCGAGCGAGGTTATGGTAATGTAATTGATGAGTTATGCATGTGTGCGCAGGTACCACTATGTTCTTCCGGAGATTAAGCTTGAGCGGGGACTAGTAACCGTCTTAGACTCGAGACGGAAAGATCCCAAAACCTATGCGGACATGACTGAATTGCTCAACAAGTAAGTTCAATCGATCATTATCGCACCATATCGGCAACTTTTTGTTCATTTCCTGATACCTCAAGTAATAATAATTATTTTCTTTGTCTTGCAGGGTTTGGAAACAGTTCACCACAGAAGCTTCGGGACTGCCGAAGGAGCTGCGATATACATACCCAAAAGTAAGTACTACTAGCTAGCTAGTTGCGCGCATCTCCCGTTGATTCTATAGCTATACTTTCATCAATGCCATTTAAAATGCTTCATTATCAGTTTGATTGACCTCTATTTCTCGTAAAGTGCTTGTTGCAGGAAGAAGGGAATGATTTCTGTGGATACTACGTGTGCGAGTTCATCCACAACGCGACTTTGAAAAACAAGCGGGGCTACTCTCAAAGACAATATGAAGTGCGTAAGCAATAATATTCACAATTTCATTTTATTACACCATCATTTCTGTTGAGTTTCATTCATATATATGTATTAATTAACCCCCTTCTTCAAATTAGACGTGGCAGATGCGGAATGAACTCCTAGAACTAGATCGCATGAAAGCAATTCAAGAGGAATTGGCGGGATTCTTTCTTGACCACGTCATCAATAAAGCCGGAGAATACAATGTGGAGATTGATTTCAATTGCTAGGGGATTGTAATTAAGAGATCTTATACATATTGTACATGTATGTAGCCAGTAGCGTCGGATACATGATATACGAAAACTTGTGGTTCGACCAATCTCTCGGAGAAGGAGAGGTCGATCGATCACTTTTCTCGGTGTGCATGACAAACTTCTGTACTCAATGGTTCTCTCGATCACTTATGTATATATAGTACGTAGCGTCGACCAAGCACGGACGTAAGAGAGGACACTTCTCTCTATTAATTAGCTAGCTAACACAATATATGAAACACCTAAATTAACCCCCCAAAACCCCCAACCCCCCCTCCTTTAAAAAAAACAAAAACCTAGCCACTGGAAGGCCGACGCGTGGATGCCTTTTGGTCCCGGTTGGTACCACCAACCGGGACCAAAGGCCCCCTGACTGGGCTCGGCGCACAGGGCCACATGGAGGCACATTGGTCCCGGTTCGTGTTTGAACCGGGACTAATGGGTGGAGGTATTAGTAACGACCCATTAGTCCCGGTTCATGAACCGGGACTAAAGGCCCTTACGAACCGGGACTATTAGGTGTTTTTCTACTAGTGTTTGATGATCGAAGTTTGTTTGGAGTCCCGGATAAGATCACGGATATGACGAGGAGTCTCGAAATGGTCGAGACATGAAGATTGATATATTGGACTATGTTATTCGGACACCAGAAGAGTTCCAAATGGTTTCGGGTAAAAACGAAGTGCCGGAGGGTGTTATATTTGAGCATTCATAAGAAATAATTGAGTGTCTGCGTCTGCATTGTGCATTCGGACATCAGAAGAATTCAAACGGAGTGCATTCATAAGGATGAGTGTATGCATGTATATTTGAGCGTCTGTGTCTGTATTGTGTTAAAAAAAACTACTTCTGATAAAAAAATATTTTTTGCTATTTGCTTGGAAGGAAACTAAGAAATAATTATTTTTTCTAAATTTTCACTAAGAACGGCTTGATAAATCAAGATCTGTGCAAACATCATTAAAGATGTGTTAATTAATGCTGAACTTTTTTTTTCATCAGAATAATACTGGAATACGTTCGCCCAAAAAGGATCGAACTAAAAATAATACAGGTATGCGGCTCCCTAAAAGCAAATGCATGATGTAGTACCATGAGTGTCTAAATTGATCAGCCGCAACGCATAAACATGCATGATGAGCAAATTTAAAAATTAATTATTGGTTGACCGAAACAAAATCTGAGAGGATACGTACGTTGGTCCATTCCTTTCTCCATACCAGTGCATAAGTCACGTTACAAAAAATAAATAATCCCAAAACTCTTAAACGCGGTGCATTAACTACCGATCCCGTTCCTTTTTTTTGCCTTGAAAAAAATTAACCAATGAAAGACGTGGGACGTGTATGCATTCAATGATTTTAGATTACTTAGTACTACCTCCGTCCTGGTTTATAGGTCTCCTTTGTAGTTTGTATCAAATTTTGACTAAAGATTTAACTAACAAAATGTTAATGTATGTCAAGAAAAATTATCTCATTGGATTCGTATTTGAACATAGTTTTCAAAAATATAATGTTTGGTGACATGTCTGAACATTTTGTTAGTTTAATATATGGTCAAAATTTGGCACGAAATACAATGGGACCAATAAACCCGGACGGCGGTAGTATAACATACAGCGGTCAATTCTCTGCATGCAATGGTATTAATTAACAAATAAACATCAAGTTCTCTTATTTCTCCCCCACCTTGGTCGTGGTGCAGAACCTGAGATGACTAATACACCGGTACTTGACGCAACATCAGGTTTTAAGTTTTAGACTTGACACTGGTGCTCGCATTATTTCTGAATTTATTTCAGACTTCCGGTGACATTTGTTTAGTGGAAGGCGACGGTCCCGTCGACTGCGAGGCGCTTGTGATGATTTTGTAAAATCTCAAGATTTCATGTTAGCTTAGTCTCATACGGATAGAGTGTGTGTCGATTGTATTGTGTTTAGAAAAAAAAACCATAGATTTATTTTCCTTTTCACCAATGAGCTTGTTTTTTTAACACAGTACATATGCAAGCGCTTATATACGCGCGCATACACTCACCCCTATGAGCACCTCTGAGAGGCTGAGCCGGTATATCATCTTGAGATTTTATGAAGTCATCGTAGGCGCCTCGTAGTCGACAGTAACGTCTTCTCCCATTGAACGCGCATCACCGAAAATCCGGAAATAAACCAGGATAAATGCAAGCACCAGGACTTGAATCCTGGTGAGCTGGGAATACCACTGTCCTCCTAGCCATACAACCACAAGTTGGTTTGCTTCACCAATGAGCTTTGTAACGTTGTTTTGGTCCACTAATACATTTGATGGGTTTAGACTAACTACCCATCCGAGTCATGTCTATCGTTTTGCCTGTCTATCTGGTACTCGATCGGTTGGGCGGTCAGGTCCGTTAACCGCATCGCATTAAGGGCATCTCCAATATTGATCCGTAACATGATAAATGTTTGTTTCTATGTTCGGATGTGGTCCACGGACATGATGTAGGAGAAACCCATCCAATACTATTTACAAAGTAATTCGGTTGGATGGAGACACTAGTAGAAAACAGGGCTATCGTTCGGGACTGGCCAGCCCATTAGTCCCGGTTCATCAAGAACCGGGACCCATGGGGGGTATTACTCCCGGTTCATGAGCCCAGGGGGCCGGCCGGGGCCTCGTGGGCATTGGTCCCGGTTCGTCTGGACCCATTTGTCCCGGTTCTAGGCACGAACAGGGACCAATGGACCTTGCTCCTGGCCCACATCCATTGGTACCGGTTCATGCCTTGAACCGGTATAGAAGGGGGGGCTTTAGTCCCGGTTCATGCCACGAAGCGGGACAAATAATTTGCCTATATATACCCATCGCCGCGGCAGAGCACTCCACAGTGCTCTGTTTTTTCAATCCGGCGAGGAGAGGTCATTTGGGTGCTCTAGTTCACCTCCTATGCACACGAGGTGTTCGATGAAATGCCCGAGCCACACTAGTTAAGCTTTCTCCTCTCGAAGCTCGACCTCAGAGCTCCATTTTTTCCGAGATTTGTCTAGATTTAGCGGCCCGTCACGTCCCGTCCCCGTTTTCACCACCGTTGATCGCCCGCGCTGATCTCGTCGCCGGCACCACCATGGTGAGCCTCTTGTTCTTATCTTCTTTCTGATACTTCTCTGATTTTCTTACTTTAGATAGATATTTTTCTGATTTTCTTACTTTTGACACACATAATTATATATAATGCACGCAGATGAACCGACAATGGATGTATGGTGACAGACACACCGCCGAGTACATTAAGGGCGTGCATAATTTTCTCGAAGTGGCTGAGGCAAACAAGCAGAATGATTTTATGTGTTGTCCATGCACTAAATGTGGGAATACGAAGTGTTACTCTGACTGAAAAATCCTTCACACCCACCTGCTTTACAAGGGTTTCATGCCACACTATAATGTTTGGACGAGGCACGGAGAAATAGGGGTTATGATGGAAGACGGCGAAGAAGAAGAGGACGATGACAATTATGTGTCCCCTGAATACGGTGATGCTGCAACTGGGGGAGCTGCTGAAGATCAAGAGGAACCAGACAATGTGCCCGATGATGCTGCAACGGGGGAAGCTGCTGAAGATCAAGAGGAACCAGACGATGTGCCCGATGATGATCTCCGCCGGGTCATTGTCGATGCAAGGATGCAATGCAAAAGTCAAAAGGAGAAGCTGAAGTTTGATCACATGTTAGAGGATCACAAAAAAGGTTGTACCCCAATTGTGAAGATGGCAACACAAAGCTGGGTACTGTACTGGAATTACTGCAGTGGAAGGAAGAGAATGTTGTGCCTGACAAAGTATTTGAGAAGCTATTGAAAATATTGAAGAAGAAGCTTCCAAAGGATAATGAAATGCCTGACAGTACGTACACAGCAAAGAAGGTCGTATGCCCTCTAGGATTGGAGGTGCAGAAGATATATGCATTCCCTATTGACTGCATCCTCTGACTGCATCCTCTACCGCGGTGTGTACGAGGATTTGAACGCATGCCTGGTATGCGGTGCATTGCGGTATAAGATCAGACGAGATGACCCTGGTGATGTTGACGGCGAGCCCCGCAGGAAGAGAGTTCCTGCGGAGGTGATGTGGTATGCTCCTATAATACCACGGTTGGAACGACTGTTCAGAAACAAAGAGCATGCCAACTTGATGCGATGGCACAGTGAGGACCGTAAGAAAGACGAGAAGTTGATAGCACCCGCTGACGGGTCGCAGTGTAGAAAAATCGAGAGAGAGTACTGGGCTGAGTTTGCACGTGACCCAAGGAACATATGGTTTGGTTTAAGCACGGATGGCATTAATCCTTTCGGGGAGCATAGCAGCAATCACAGCACCTGGCCCGTGACTCTATGTATGTATAACCTTCCTCCTTGGATGTGCATGAAGCGGAAGTTCATTATGATGCCAGTTCTCATCCAAGGCCCTAAGCAACCTGGCAACGACATTGATGTGTACCTAAGGCCATTAGTTGAAGAACTTTTACAGCTGTGGATGGAAGCGGTGTACGTGCGTGGGATGAGCACAGACAGGAGGAATTTAACCTGCACGCGTTGCTGTTTGTAACCTAAAGTATGAAGGTCCCGACTGGCTTCTCGTCGAATATAAAGGGAATAATAAATATGGCAGAGAAAAAGTTTCAGAACCTAAAGTCTCATGACTGCCACGTGATTATGACGCAAGTGCTTCCGGTTGCATTGAGGGGGCTTCTACCGAAAAACATCTGATTAGTCATTGTGAAGCTATGTGCATTCCTCAATGCAATCTCTCACAAGGTGATCGATCCAGAAATCATACCAAGGCTAAGGAGTGATGTGGTGCAATGTCTTGTCAGTTTCAAGCTGGTGTTCCCACCATCCTTCTTCAATATCATGACGCACGTTCTAGTTCATCTAGTTGACGAGACTGTCATTCTAGGCCCCGTATTTCTACACAACATGTACCCCTTTGAGAGGTTCATGGGAGTCCTAAATAAATATGTCCATAACCGCGCTAGGCCATAAGGAAGCATCTCCATGGGCCACCAAACAGAGGATGTCATTGGGTTTTGTGTTGACTTCATTCCTGGCCTTAAGAAGATAGGTCTCCCTAAATTGCGGTATGAGGGGAGACTGACTGGAAAAGGCATGCTTGGAGGGGAGACAATAATATGCAGGGACGGATATTCTTGGTGTCAAGCACACTCCACAGTTCTACAGAACTCAACCTTGGTGACCCCTTATGTCGATGAACACAAGAACAATTTGCGCTCCAAACACCCGGAGCAGTGCGACGACTGGATTACATGTGAACACATCAGGACTTTCAGCAGTTGGTTGGAAGCATATCTCAGAGGTGAAAACACTGTTTGTGAGGAGCTGTACTCGTTGTCCAGGGGACCATCTTCGACTATAATGATTTGGAAAGGATACGAAATAAATGTGAATACATTTTACACGATCGCCCAGGATCAAAAGAGCACCAACCAAAACAGCGGTGTCCGCTTTGATGTAGCCACCGAGAGGGGAAAGGACACATATTATGGTTACATAGTGGACATATGGGAACTTGACTATGGAGTAGATTTTAAGGTCCCTTTGTTTAAATGCAAATGGGTCAATCTTTCAGGAGGTGGGGTACAGATGGACCCACAGTATGGAATGACAACAGTCGATCTGAACAATCTCGGGTACACTGACGAACCACTCGTCCTAGCCAATGATGTGGCACAGGTTATCTATGTGAAGAACATGTCTACGAGACCGAGAAAAAGAAAAAATAAGGAAGCGAATACATCATACGATGAGCCAAAGCGTCACATAGTTCTTTCAGGAAAAAGGGACATCGTGGGAGTGGAGGGCAAGACAGACATGTCCGAAGATTACGAAAAGTTTCATGAAATTCCTCCCTTCAAAGTCAAGGCTGACCCAAGCATCCTGATAAATGATGCAGATTATCCATGGTTACGGCGCAATAAGGAAAGGACACAAGCGAAGAAAAAGTGAAGACTTTGTCCACAACTATTATGATGATACCATGCCAACTTTGAACCTTTTCGTATTTCATTTGAAATGCCTATTGTAACAGACAAGTTTCCGTATGAAATCCTGATACTTCAAAAAAGATTGTCCGTTTTGTACATGAAGTGCATCCAGTTTTTGCCGTAACCCACTCAACTTTCTTGCACATACTATGTGGATGAAATGATGATATCATGCCAACTTCCAACCTTTTCAGAGTTCATTTGAAATGCTTTTCAATTTCAAGGTCTTATAGCTCAAAATAATTAGTAAATGCATGAAAAATAACCTCTCAACTTTTTAGCACATGCTATGTGGGTGAAATGATGATACCATGCCAACTTTCAACCTTTTCAGAGTTCATTTGAAATGCTTTTCAATTTCAGAGTCTTATAGCTCAAAATAATGAGTAAATGCATGAAAAATAACAAATGAAGTCAGAAAGGGTTGAAAATTGATGATGTAAGCAGAAACCAAATAAAATAAAATAAACTCTAATAAAATATATAAGTAGAAACATAATAAACTTTTATAAATAAGTAGAAAGAATTATCAAAGTATTTTCTGTGAAAAACATTAAAAGCAAAAAGAATTTTCATAAAATAAATACAAAAAGCAAAAAAGAAAATAAAATAAATAAGTATAAACAAAATAAACTTTTATAAATAACTAGAAACAAAATAAAATAAAATAAAATAAATAAGTAGAAACAAAATAAAATAAAATAAACTTTTATAAAATAAATATGTAGAAACAAAATAAAATAAACTATAACAAAATAAAAAAATACAACAACAAAGAAAACAAAAAAATGGAAAAAATTAAAAAAATGCCACCTACTAGGCCACCACGGCGTGAATACGACTAGAAACCCAGCTAGTTGGGCCAGAATCCAGGCCCGCAGAAGGCCCAGCAGGCCCACAGACAGATACAGTGTGTTTAGGCCCGAAAGCCTGCATTTGAGAGGAGCTCAAGAGGGCAACGGGAGTGGGGCTTATAAACCACTCTCGAGCTCCCTCAACTAGCGAGGTGGGACTAAACTTTCGTGCCGCGATGCGGGCAGCAGAATGCCTTTAGTCCCGGTTGGTGCCACCAACCGGGACTAAAGGTATGCATTGGTACCGGTTCATGCCACCAACCGGTACCAATGCCTCTCCTTTAGTCCCGGTTGGTGCCACCAACCGGGACTAAAGGTATGCATTGGTACCGGTTCATGCCACCAACTGGTACCAATGCTCCCCCCCTTTAGTCCCGGTTGGTGCCACCAACCGGGACCAAAGACCTCTGCTTCCCGCCCTTTGGGCTGCTGAAAAGAGGCCTTTAGTCCCGGTTGGTGCCACCAACCGGGACTAAAGGTCGCATTCGTCCCGGTTTGTCTCACGAACCGGGACCAATGCTTCGTCTACATAACTGGCACTCATCAAAATTTCATTCAGTTCTTCACCGCCCCGACACCGCCAGTCTGCCCTCTCCGCCTCGCCGTCACCGTCGTCGCCCCGCGCCGTCCCGCCCCGACGCATTCCCGCACCGCCTCGACGAGGTCGCCTCCCCGCGCCCCGTGCCCCGCGACGCCGCCAGCCCCTGCCTCGCTCGTCGATTGTCGCCGCGCCGCCCCTCACCGTCGCCCGTCGCCGCGCCGCCCCTCACGCACTGTCGTCGTCGCCGTCCCCTGCCCGTCGCCCTCGCCGCGCCCCTCATGCCGTCGCCATCTGGTGAGCTAGATTTTGTTCATAGATTTTAATTTGTTCATAGATTTTGTTCATAGATTTTTTTCATAGGTTTAATTAGATGTGCAGTTAATTTAGATGTGTAGTAATTTAGATGTGTAGTTAATTGAGTTAGATTTTGTTCATATATTTTTTTGTTAGATTTTTTTCATAGGTTTAATTAGATGTGTAGTTAATTTAGATGTGTAGTTAATTGAGTTATTTTGTTCATAGATTTTTTTGTTAGATTTTTTTTGCATATTGTGTAATTTGTTCATATTGTGTTAGATTTTTTTTGTTAATAGATTTTTTTGGTGATACTATTGTTGAATATGCATGTTTGTATGTTCATATATATGCAAAGATCGAAGATGTCAATTTTTTATGATTTTTTATGTTCATAGAATTTTTATGATTTTTTTCTGTTGTAATTTTGTTCATATAATTTTAATGACTTTTTTGTTCATAGAATTTTCTTTGTCAATTTATGTATATGTTCATATTGTGTATGTATAGGAAAATTGTGTATGATCAAAGTCATTTATGTATATGTTCATATTTAGAAGAAAAAGCAGGAGAGGAAAAAGGAAAATAAGAAGAGAAAGTGTTTAATATAATTAGTTAGAAAAATAATAGACCTAGTTAAACTAGTTTATTTTTAGTATAGTACTACTTTATTTTATTTATAATAAGTGCTTAATATATAGTTGAACTAGTTGATTTAATAAACTACTTTATTTTATTATAGAAGTAGTTTATTTTTAGTAAGTACCACTTTATTTATTGATAGTAAGTGCTTACTAGTTGATTTAATAAAACTACTTTATTTTATTATATATAGAAGTAGTTCCTGCATCAACGTCGACGATGCCTATCCTGCATCCTCGTCGTCGACTCGGCGGTGAAGGCCTGCTTGATCAGGGTCATGTCCGGGACTGGGCTCCGTCGGGCTGGTATTGGGAGGTGCTACCTTCCGGTGGGCGTAGGTTGGTGAGGAGCCAGCCCGTTGTTGACCCGATCCTTGTTTGGTGGCGGTCGCGTGGGCCCATGACGGTGCCGAGGCTTCCGGACACCGCGGAGATGGTACGTCACCGTGTCAGCAAGGAAGACGAGCATGTCCATCGCTACATGGTTGCGTTGGAGGGCAGGTTCGACAATAGCTGGCAGGTTCTTCAGGGATCTCACTGGAGCTATGGTCCTGTGATGATTCCTTATCTTTGGATGTCCACCGCCCGCGACGATACCCGTCGGGCGCTACGGTTCTAGCTGTATTAGCGATGCTATATGTATGATAGTATTCGAGGAGTATTAGTGATAATATTCGACGATGTACGGACACAAGAGATGATGTACTTTTGCTTATAATTGAATGCATGCTAATTTGAATACTATTTTATTTTACGATTTGGTTTTGCTTATTGAATGCTCATATTGGAAAAGAACTCCTACTTTGAATGCTAAAATTGGATAGCACTATGCAGAAATCTAGGAGCCCCCTCCATCATCCACGCCGTCGTGGGGGTAGCTTCTCCTTCATTCCCGTATAATAATGCACTCGGGAATGAAAGGAGGAGCTACCATCACCGATAGTCAACCCGTGATTAATATTAATGATCTAATTTAGGTTTTTAGTACATATATTTAATTGTACAGGTTTAATATTTGAATTATGAACATAGGCCGGAAATGTCGTACTCGGACGACAAAAGCCGCCCGGGGGAGTGCGACTGGTTCCACGACGACCGAGGTATGTGAGACAGGTTCCTTGAGCTGGACGAAGATCGGCGCTTCAGCATTAAGCTCGAGGAGACCTTCGATGTTAAAACAGTACACAACAACGATAATAGTTTTTTTCGTAATTAAGCACGAATTCAAATATTTTAACGTGTATTTTTCATCTTTTCCAATTCGACTAGCTTATCCCATGCTATGCAAGACGCTATGTCTTGGAGAGGATGGGTTTTGAAGACAATGAAAGTATGGAAACCAAAAAAAATTCACCTAAGGACCCATCATGGTGTGGATTTTGAAATAAAGTTGTACAATTCTGTGAGTGTAACCCATTTTGGTTGCAAAAATTGGGAAGCACTTTGCAAGATCTATGGTTTTGATGAGGGTATGCTTGTCACCATGGATCTCAGTGATCCTACAATCGAGCAAGACAATATGGACATTTGGGTCCTTGTTGATACACTTCCAATTCTTCCCCCATGTGAGCTTCTCAAACATAGTTATTAAGTAATTTATATTGTTTATTTCAAAATAGTTGACAACTTATTTCCATTGAAAGCTTATTTTCATTCTTCAAAGAATGTGCAGAAGATGGTAGACAAAACCCACTACACTGATGGCTCCGAATTAACTTATAAAGAGAAAAATCATTTGATCGCATTTTGTACTGACCTTGAGAATTACAATATCTACAATCGAACTCCTTAACATTATGGTCAATACGTGCCACTAGTGCACGTGTTGTACTACGGTAACTACCATGGAGATACCCTGGTAAGATTTTTTTACTATTACGACATCCGTGCATCTTTTTGCATACTTCGAAAACTAGTACATCATTGCTAACTACGAAGTTATTACTATGTTTTTCAACATATAATTCCGAATGATTGTGTGCCTCATCTGATGTATACGCATGGTCGCCTTAATGTTTTGAACATACAACCAGGTCGTCCTACGAATCTCAACTGTCCATACTGGATTTCTAAAAGAAGTGGAGACATGACAGTTAAAGAATGAAAAAAAATGTATGGACAGTCGTAAGGAGCTTCTTGGAAGCAAAAGGAAGCGAAGCGCAAAAATTGGAGACATGATGATCTCCGTTCTTCATAATGGAGAGTCAGGGTCTATATTGTTTTATGCTATTTTACCTTAAGGTGTTTAGGTCCTACCTGATACTGATGATCATGTGCTAAGAACAATTATGTAGGGTTGGGTTCGATAACTATGAGTATAATGATCGTATGACTTGTTATTAATAACGAGTACAAGTTGTATGATGGTGCATGATTAGTAGGACTTGTTATTATATATGATGATGTATGATGCGAGCATGAAGAGTTATTATATATCAGCGGGTGAAATGAACATAGCAGTAGCGTTGGTAAATCAAGCACGAAGATGTAAGAGAGGACACTTCTCTCTATTAGCTAGCTAATAACAACCTAAATTAACCCACAAAACCCCTAAACCAGCCACTTTCAAAAAAAACCTCAGCTCCAGCCAGCTGCTGACGCGTGGATGCTTTTTGGTCCCGGTTTATGTCACCAACCGGGACCAAAGGCCCCCCTGCCTGGGCTGCCCGCAGTGGCCACGTGGAGGCCCATCTATCCCAGTTCGTGTAAGAACCGGGACTAAAGTGTTGGAAATATGCCCTAGAGGCAATAATAAAAGGATTATTATTATATTTCCTTGTTCATGATAATTGTCTTTTATTCATGCTATAACTGTATTATCCGGAAATCGTAATACACGTGTGAATACATAGACCATAACATGTCCCTAGTGAGCCTCTAGTTGACTAGCTCGTTGGTCGACAGATAGTCATGGTTTCCTGACTATGGACATTAGATGTCATTGACAACGGGATCACATCATTAGGAGAATGATGTGATGGACGAGACCCAATCCTAAGCATAGCACAAGATCGTGTAGTTCGTTTTGCTAGAGCTTTTCCAATGTCAAGTATCTCTTCGTTAGACCATGAGATCGTGTAACTCCCGGATACCGTAAGAGTGCTTTGGGTGTACCAAACGTCACAACATAACTGGGTGACTATAAAGGTGCACTACAGGTATCTCCGAAAGTGTCTGTTGGGTTGACACGGATCGAGACTGGGATTTGTCACTCCGTATGACGGAGAGGTATCTCTGGGCCCACTCGGTAATGCATCATCACAATGAGCTCAAAGTGACCAAGTGTTTGGTCACGGGATCATGCATTACGGTACGAGTAAAGTGACTTGCCGGTAACGAGACTGAACGAGGTATTGGGATACCGATGATCGAGTCTCGGGCATGTAACATACCGAATGACAAGGGCGGTGGACGGGGTTGTTCGAATCCTCGACATCGTGGTTCATCCAATGAGATCATCAAGGATCATGTGGGAGCCAACATGGGTATCCAGATCCCGCTGTTGGTTATTGCCCGAGAGCCGTCTCGGTCATGTCTACGTGTCTCCCGAACCCGTAGGGTCTACACACTTAAGGTTCGGTGACGCTAGGGTTGTATGAATATGAGTATGCAGTATACCGAATGTTTTTCGGAGTCCCGGATGACATCCCGGACATCACGAGGAGTTTCGGAATGGTCCGGAGGTAAAGAATTATATATAGGAAGTGGTATTTCGGCCATCGGGAAAGTTTCGGGGTCACCCGGTATTGTACCGGGACCACTGGAAGGGTCCCGGGGGTCCACCGGGTTGGCCCACCCATCCCGAAGGTCCCCATGGGCTGAAGTGGGAGGGGAGCCAGCCCATAGTGGGCTGGTGCGCCCCCCTAGGCCCACCCCCTGCGCCTAGGGTTGAAACCCTAGGGTGGGGGAGGCGCACCACATGCCTTGGGGGGCACTCCTCCCCCCTTGGCCCCCGCCCCCTTGGGAGATTGAATCTCCCAGGGCCGGCGCCCCCCCTGGGGGCCTATATAAAGGGAGGGGGGAGAGGGGCAGCCGCACCCTGAAGTCCTGGCGCCCCCTCCCCCTGCTACACCTCTTCCTCCTCCGTCACGTGCTTGGCGAAGCCCTGCCGGAGTGCTGCTGTTCCACCACCACCACGCCGTTGTGCTGCTGCTGGAGCCATCATCATCAACCTCTCCTTCCCCCTTGCTGGATCAAGAAGGAGGAGACGTCACACGCTCCGTACGTGTGTTGAACGCGGAGGTGCTGTCCGTTCGGCGCTAGGATCTCCCGTGATCTGAATCACGACGAGTACGACTCCATCATCACCGCTCCATCTAACGCTTCCGTACGCGATCTACAAGTGGTATGTAGATGCAAACTCACTCCCTTGACTCGTTGCTTAGATGAACTCATAGATGGATCTTGGTGAAACCGTAGGAAAAATTTTAATTTTCTGCAACGTTCCCCAACAGTGGCATCATGAGCTAGGTCTATGCGTAGTTCTCTATTGCACGAGTAGAACACAATTTTGTTGTGGGCGTAGATCTTGTCAACTTGCTTGCCGTTACTAGTCTTATCTTTCTTCAGCGGTATTGTGGGATGAAGCGGCCCGGACCAACCTTACACGTACGCTTACGTGAGACCGGTTCCACCGACTAACATGCACTAGTTGCATAAGGTGGCTGGCGGGTGTCTGTCTCTCCCACTTTAGTTGGAGCGGATTCGATGAAAAGGGTCCTTATGAAGGGTAATAGAAGTTGACAAAATCACGTTGTGGTTATTCTTAGGTAAGAAAACGTTCTTGCTAGAACCCAATTGCAGCAACGTAAAAGATGCAACAACAATTAGAGGACGTCTAACTTGTTTTTGCAGCAATTGTCATGTGATGTGATATGGCCAGAAGTTGTGATGAATGATGAATGATATATTGTGATGTATGAGATCATGTTCTTGTAATAGGAATCACGACTTGCATGTCGATGAGTATGACAACCGGCAGGAGCCATAGGAGTTGTCTTTATTTTTGTATGACCTGCGTGTCATTGAAGAACGCCATGTAAACTACTTTACTTTATTACTAAACGCGTTAGTCATAGAAGTAGAAGTAGTCGTTGGCGTGACAACTTCATGAAGACACGATGATGGAGATCATGATGATGGAGATCATGGTGTCATGCCGGTGACAAGATGATCATGGAGCCCCGAAGATGAAGATCAAAGGAGCTATATGATATTGGCCATATCATGTCACTACTTTATATAATTGCATGTGATGTTTATTATGTTTTATGCATCTTGTTTACTTAGAACGACGGTAGTAAATAAGATGATCCCTTACAACAATTTCAAGAAGTGTTCTCCCCTAACAGTGCACCGTTGCTAAAGTTCGTCGTTTCGAAGCACCACATGATGATCGGGTGTGATAGATCCTTACGTTCACATACAACAGGTGTAAGACAGTTTTACACATGCAAAACACTTAGGGTTAACTTGACAAGCCTAGCATGTACAGACATGGCCTCGGAACACGGAGACTGAAAGGTCGAACACGAGTCGTATGGAAGATACGATCAACATGAGAATGTTCACCGACGATGACTAGTCCGTCTCACGTGATGATCGGACACGGCCTAGTCAACTCGGATCGTGTAACACTTAGATGACTAAGGGGATGTCAAATCTGAGTGGGAGTTCATTAAATAAATTGATTAGATGAACTTAATTATCATGAACTTAGTCTAAAATCTTTGCAAAATATGTCTTGTAGATCAAATGACCAACGCTCATGTCAACATGAACTTCAACGCGTTCCTAGAAAAAACCAAGCTGAAAGATTATGGCAGCAACTATACGGATTGGGTCCGGAACATTAGGATCATCCTCATAGCTGCCAAGAAAGCATATGTCCTTGAAGCACCGTTAGGTGACCCACCTGCTCTCCCAGCACTGCAAGACGATTTGAACGTTTGGCAGACACGTGCTGATGATTACTCCCTCGTTCAGTGCGGCATGCTTTACAGCTTAGAACCGGGGCTCCAAAAGCGTTTTGAGCAACACGGAGCATATGAGATGTTCGAGGAGCTGAAACTAGTTTTCCAAGCTCATGCCCGGGTCGAGAGATATGAAGTCTCCGACAAGTTCTATAATTGTAAGATGGAGGAAAACAGTTCTGTCAGTGAGCATATACTCAAAATGTCTGGGTTGCACAGCCGCCTGTCCCAGCTGGACATTAACCTCCCGGATGAGGCGGTCATTGACAGAATCCTTCAGTCGCTCCCACCAAGCTACAAGAGCTTTGTAATGAACTATAATATGCAGGGGATGGTGAAGACCATTCCTGAAGTATTTTCAATGCTGAAGTCGGCAGAGGTTGAAATCAAGAAAGAACATCAAGTGTTGATGGTCAATAAGACCACTAAGTTCAAGAAGGGCAAGGGTAAGAAGAACTTCAAGAAGGACGACAAAGATGTTGCCGCGCCCGGTAAGCCAGTTGCCGGGAAGAAGTCAAAGAATGGACCCAAGCCTGAGACTGAGTGCTTTTATTGCAAGGGGAAGGGTCACTGGAAGCGGAACTGCCCCAAATACTTAGCGGATAAGAAGGCCGGCAACACTAAAGGTATATTTGATATACATGTAATTGATGTGTACCTTACCAGTACTCGTAGTAACTCCTGGGTATTTGATACCGGTGCCGTTGCTCATATTTGTAACTCACAGCAGGAGCTCGAAATAAGCGGAGACTAGCGAAGGACAAGGTGACGATGCGCGTCGGGAATGGTTCCAAGGTCGATGTGAACGCCGTCGGCACGCTACCTCTACATTTACCTACGGGATTAGTTATAAACCTTAATAATTGTTATTTGGTGCCAAGTTTGAGCATGAACATTGTATCTGGATCTCGTTTGATATGAGATGGCTACTCATTTAAATCCGAGAATAATGGTTGTTCTATTTATATGAGAGATATGTTTTATGGTCATGCCCCTATGGTCAATGGTTTATTCTTAATGAATCTCGAGCGTAATGTTACACATATTCATAGCGTGAATACCAAAAGATGTAAAGTTGATAACGATAGTCTCACATACTTGTGGCACTGCCGCCTTGGTCACATTGGTCTCAAGCGCATGAAGAAGCTCCATGCTGATGGACTTTTGGAGTCTCTCGATTATGAATCATTTGACACATGCGAACCATGCCTCATGGGAAAAATGACCAGGACTCCGTTCTCCGGAACAATGGAACGAGCAACCAACTTGTTGGAAATCATACATACCGATGTGTGCGGTCCAATGAGTGTTGAGGCTCGCGGAGGATATCGTTATGTTCTCACTCTCACTGATGACTTGAGTAGATATGGGTATGTCTACTTGATGAAACACAAGTCTGAGACCTTTGAAAAGTTCAAGGAATTTCAGAATGAAGTAGAGAATCAACGTGACCGAAAGATAAAATTCTTACGATCGGATCGTGGAGGAGAATATTTAAGTCACGAATTTGGTACACACTTAAGAAAATGTGGAATCGTTTCACAACTCACGCCGCCTGGAACACCTCAGAGAAACGGTGTGTCCGAACGTCGTAATCGCACTCTATTGGATATGGTGCGGTCTATGATGTCTCTTACCGATTTACCGCTATCATTTTGGGGATACGCTCTAGAGATAGCTACATTCACTTTAAAATGGGCACCGTCTAAATCCATTGGGACGACACCGTATGAATTATGGTTTGGGAAGAAACCTAAGCTGTCGTTTCTAAAAGTTTGGGGATGCGATGCTTATGTCAAGAAACTTCAACCTGAAAAGCTCGAACCCAAGTCGGAAAAATGCGTCTTCATAGGATACCCTAAAAAACCATTGGGTATACCTTCTACTTAAGATCCGAGGGCAAGATCTTTGTTGCCAAGAACGGATCCTTTCTGGAAAAAGAGTTTCTCTCGAAAGAACTAAGTGGGAGGAAAGTAGAACTCGATGAAGTACTACCTCTTGAACAGGATAGAAGTGCAGCTCAGGAAAATGTTCCTGTGATGCCTACACCAACTCAAGAGGAAAATAATGATGATGATCAAGGTACTTCTGATCAAGTTACTGCTGAACTTCGTAGGTCCACAAGGACACGTTCCGCACCAGAGTGGTACGGCAACCCTGTCCTGGAAATCATGTTGTTAGACAACGGTGAACCTTCGAACTATGAAGAAGCGATAGCGGGCCTAGATTCCAACAAATGGCTTGAAGCCATGAAATCCGAGATAGAATCCATGTATGAAAACAAAGTATGGACTTTGACTGACTTGCCCGATGATCGGCGAGCGATAGAAAACAAATGGATCTTTAAGAAGAAGACGGACGCGGATGGTAATGTCACCATATATAAAGCTCGACTTGTCGCTAAGGGTTATCGGCAAGTTCAAGGGATTGACTACGATGAGACTTTCTCTCCCGTAGCAAAGCTTAAGTCCGTCCGAATCATGTTAGCAATTGCCGCATACTATGATTATGAGATATGGCAGATGGACGTCAAAACGGCATTCCTTAACGGGCATCTTAAGGAAGAACTGTATATGATGCAGCCGGAAGGTTTTGTCGATCCTAAGAACGCTGACAAAGTATGCAAGCTCCAGCGATCCATTTATGGGCTGGTGCAAGCATCTCGGAGTTGGAACATTCGCTTTGATGAGATGATCAAAGCCTTTGGGTTTATGCAGACTTATGGAGAAGCCTGCGTTTACAAGAAAGTGAGTGGGAGCTCTGTAGCATTTCTCATATTATATGTAGATGACATACTTTTGATGGGAAATAATATAGAATTCTTGGACAGTATTAAGGCCTACTTGAATAAGTGTTTTTCAATGAAGGATCTTGGAGAAGCTGCTTACATATTAGGCATCAAGATCTATAGGGATAGATCAAGACGCCTCATAGGTCTTTCACAAAGCACATACCTTGATAAAATTTTGAAGAAGTTCAAAATGGATCAGTCCAAGAAAGGGTTCTTGCCTGTACTGCAAGGTGTGAGATTGAGCTCGGCTCAATGCCCGACCACGGCAAAAGATAAAGAAGAGATGAGCGTCACCCCCTATGCCTCAGCCATAGGATCTATTATGTATGCCATGCTGTGTACCAGACCTGATGTAAACCTTGCCGTAAGTTTGGTAGGGAGGTACCAAAGTAATCCCGGCAAGGAACACTGGACAGCGGTCAAGAATATCCTGAAGTACCTGAAAAGGACAAAGGACATGTTTCTCGTTTATGAAGGTGACGAAGAGCTCGTCGTAAAGGGTTACGTCGACACTAGTTTCGACACAGATCTGGATGACTCTAAGTCACAAACCGGATACGTGTATATGTTGAATGGTGGAGCAGTAAGCTAGTGCAGCTGCAAGCAGAGCGTCGTGGCGGGATCTACATGTGAAGCGGAGTACATGGCAGCCTCGGAGGCAGCGCATGAAGCTATTTGGGTGAAGGAGTTCATCACCGACCTAGGAGTCATACCCAATGCGTCGGGGCCGATCAAACTCTTCTGTGACAACACTGGAGCTATTGCCCTTGCCAAGGAGCCCAGGTTTCACAAGAAGACCAGGCACATCAAGCGTCGTTTCAACTCCATCCGCGGAAATGTTCAAGATGGAGACATAGAGATTTGCAAAGTACATACGGATCTGAATGTCGCAGATCCGTTGACTAAACCTCTCTCGCGAGCAAAACATGATCAACACCAGAACACTATGGGTGTTCGATTCATCACAATGTAACTAGATTATTGACTCTAGTGCAAGTGGGAGACTGTTGGAAATATGCCCTAGAGGCAATAATAAAAGGATTATTATTATATTTCCTTGTTCATGATAATTGTCTTTTATTCATGCTATAACTGTATTATCCGGAAATCGTAATACACGTGTGAATACATAGACCATAACATGTCCCTAGTGAGCCTCTAGTTGACTAGCTCGTTGGTCAACAGATAGTCATGGTTTCCTGACTATGGACATTAGATGTCATTGACAACGGGATCACATCATTAGGAGAATGATGTGATGGACGAGACCCAATCCTAAGCATAGCACAAGATCGTGTAGTTCGTTTTGCTAGAGCTTTTCCAATGTCAAGTATCTCTTCCTTAGACCATGAGATCGTGTAACTCCCGGATACCGTAAGAGTGCTTAGGGTGTACCAAACGTCACAACGTAACTGGGTGACTATAAAGGTGCACTACAGGTATCTCTGAAAGTGTCTGTTGGGTTGACACGGATCGAGACTGGGATTTGTCACTCCGTATGACAAGAGGTATCTCTGGGCCCACTCGGTAATGCATCATCACAATGAGCTCAAAGTGACCAAGTGTTTGGTCACGAGATGATGCGTTACGGTACGAGTAAAGTGACTTGCCGGTAACGAGACTGAACGAGGTATTGGGATACCGATGATCGAATCTCGGGCATGTAACGTACCGAATGACAAAGGGAATTGTATACGGGGTTGTTCGAATCCTCGACATCGTGGTTCATCCGATGAGATCATCGAGGAGCATGTGGGAGCCAACATGGGTATCCAGATCCCGCTATTGGTTATTGCCCGAGAGCCGTCTCGGTCATGTCTACGTGTCTCCCGAACCCGTAGGGTCTACACACTTAAGGTTCGGTGACGCTAGGGTTGTATGAATATGAGTATGCAGTATACCGAATGTTGTTCGGAGTCCCGGATGAGATCTCAGACGTCACGAGGAGTTTCGGAATGGTCCGGAGGTAAAGAATTATATATAGGAAGTGGTATTTCGGCCATCGGGAAAGTTTCGGGGTCACCCGGTATTGTACCGGGACCACCGGAAGGGTCCCGGGGGTCCACCGGGTGGGGCCACCCATCCCGGAGGGCCCCATGGGCTGAAGTGGGAGGGGAGCCAGCCCATAGTGGGCTGGTGCGCCCCCCTAGGCCCACCCCTGCGCCTAGGGTTGAAACCCTAGGGTGGGGGAGGCGCACCACATGCCTTGGGGGGCACTCCTCCCCCCTTGGCCGCCGCCCCCTTGGGAGATTGAATCTCCCAGGGCCGGCGCCCCCCCTGGGGGCCTATATAAAGGGAGGGGGGAGAGGGGCAGCCGCACCCTGAAGTCCTGGCGCCCCCTCCCCCTGCTACACCTCTTCCTCCTCCGTCACGTGCTTGGCGAAGCCCTGCCGGAGTGCTGCTGTTCCACCACCACCACGCCGTTGTGCTGCTGCTGGAGCCATCATCATCAACCTCTCCTTCCCCCTTGCTGGATCAAGAAGGAGGAGACGTCACACGCTCCGTACGTATGTTGAACGCGGAGGTGCCGTCCGTTCGGCGCTAGGATCTCCGGTGATCTGAATCACGGCGAGTACGACTCCATCATCACCGCTCCATCTAACGCTTCCGTACGCGATCTACAAGTGGTATGTAGATGCAAACTCACTCCCTTGACTCGTTGCTTAGATGAACTCATAGATGGATCTTGGTGAAACCGTAGGAAAAATTTTAATTTTCTGCAACGTTCCCCAACATAAAGGCCAAGGGCATTAGTACCGACCTTTTAGTCCCGGTTCTTAAACCGGGACAAAAGGCCCTTATGAACCGGGACAAATGCCCTATTTTCTACTAGTGAGAGAAAGTTGATGGGGACCATGCATGTGGTAGGATATTGTAGTGTGGTGTCTGGTTGGGAGGAGAGAGAGAGAGAGAGAGGAGAGAGGGTTCATGCATATGAAGAGAGAGAAAAGAGAGAAGGACCACGCGGACGCTTTGTGTTTGTCAAGTGCATGTACGAACTCCTGCAAAGCTCCTCCATGTTTGTCTCGGATCTGCCGAAAAACGGATGCCTGGATCACTTTGTGGACCGATCAGGTCCCCGTTGGATGATAAAATTTGACATAAATGATCCGGGTACCACAACCCAGACATATATCGCAGCTTTGAGGGTCTCCTTTGGAGATGCACTAAACCCACACACCAATCATTGCTTGCATGCCGCCACGACCGACCACGTCGCCCATGGGCCGGCCCAACAAAGCCCGGGGCTTCCGCGAACTGTAGAAGAAAAAAGGAAAAGAAAAAGTAAATAGACATGAGTGTTAAGATGTTCTATTTGGTTAGTGCAGTTCTCTTTGAAGGAAGAGGTCATGAGTTTTGATTCACGTCGCCCGTGCTCTTTTTGGAAGCTTAACAGAAAATCGAGGTCCGAACATATGGCGTATATGTTTTGCAATCCACCATACATACAAAATTGGTAAGATTTGTCAGATGTTTATATTGCATTTTATACGTTTAGCAGGGTTTGTACCGAAGCCGAGGTCAAAAGCTAAATCTTAGCAAGCTAGATGCTTGAGAGCTGATTTGATGGCCAATTTTCAGGTGTTCTTTTACTGAGAGACAAACGTTTGATGATTTTAAGATATTGAATCAAGCAAAGCTGCTTGATTCAAGCATTGATGGTACTCATGTCTGGATCAAGCAAAGCTGCGGTTCGGATCGTGCGCACTAGCTCTATTGTTCGGGCTGTTTTGTGGTGCAAAGACTGACTGGCCTCCCAGTCCAAGTGCTGAGCAACTATGTTCGTGCAGTTTTGTCTGGAGTGCGTACGGCTAGTTAGGTGAATGTATAGAAATGATCAGCATGATTCCGTTGTAGTCTAGTCGGTTAGGTTACTCGGCTCTCACCCAAGAGACCTGGGTTCAAGTCCCGGCAACGGAAACTATTTAATTATTTTCAGTAACCCAAAGCTGGTTTCACTTTCTGATCTGAGGAGGTTTGCAGCTTGTACTACTCCATCCGTTTCACAACGTAATGCATAATTTGTTTTTCAAAGTGAAACATGTTTATGACTGACGAAGTTTGTTGATAAATTATCAACATCTACTATTCTGAAGGAGGCCTCTGTGTGCCCATTATTCATCGTAATTACGCTTTTCTACAGAGACAGAAGTTGTAGTAAACTTGTTATATCTGTTACTGTTATACCGGTGAATTATGTTGATTATTTTATTCCAATTCCTTTGTCTCTGTTGTCACCAGTGGCCATTCATGCATGTCTGTGAAGTGACGATTTCTCCAATCGAGGCTCGTGCCTCACTCCCACCTTAACCCTTCTCTCTGATCTTAGAGGATGTTTGTTTTCAGGGACTTATTGATTTAGGGACTTAAAAAAGTCCCTATAAGTCACACCTAAACCAAACACAAGGGACTTATTGGGACTTATTGTGATGATTTGGAACTTATCAAATAAAACTCTCAGGGAGGAGCTTATTGGGACTTATCCCGGGCCGGACCTACACCGCGTCGCTCCAGGCTCGTTCCCCGCACGCCGCCTGCCTCTCGGTCCAATCGCCGCCGCCGCCGCCCCGCCTCTCGCCCCATCGCCGCCCCGTCGCTGCCCCGCCTCTTGCCCCGTCGCCGCCCCGTCTCGGTTCGTTCTGCCTCGGTTTGCCGCCCCGCCTCGGTTCGTTCTGCCTTGATTCGTTGCAGCGGTGCCTCCAATCGCTGGACAGGCCCTCTCCTGAGCCTCGTTGTAGCGGTGCAACATGGACTTATAAGTCCCTGTAAACAAAAAGGTAGGGACTCGGGACTTATAAGTCCCTGTAAACAAACATGTAAGGACTTATGACTTATAAGTTGGGACTTAAAAAAGTCCTAAGACTTATGAAACAAACAGGGCCTCAGTTGCCGCCTCTAGTGAGATCCGCCTCATGATTGTAACCTCATCAACCTTCCCCGCTACTGACGAGTCAACGGTAGTTCCACGAAGGTATATAGCAAGCTCACCAAAGCAGGCGGAAGAAGGTGGGGGAGGGGGACGCAACACGAATCAAGAAGCAAGTCGAATCGAATGATTAAATGTTTATGACTTATAGTGAAAGAGATTAGCTACTGCCGTGAGCATGGCCTGGTCTGATCCCCTTTATGTCGAGATATGCCGGCTGGAGTAGGGGGAGGAGAGGTGCACGGGGGTCCATGTGCCTAGTACTCCCTCCGTCCGAAAATACTTGTCATCAAAATGGACCAAAATGGATGTATCTAGAACTAAAATATATCTAGATACATCCCCTTTTATTTATTTTGATGACAAGTATTTTCGGACGGAGGGAGTAGTACTGTATTATCCCAAGGCCAATGAAAATAAGTAGGACCTACCGAAATGGGGTTTTCTATTGAGGCCTTGAATAACATATATAGCTTACCTGTAGACAAAAAATAAAAATAAATAAATAAGTAATTATGTTTCGGGACCAAGCAAAACCAGATTAATGTGCCACAGGAAGGATAGCCATACTAATTCGGCACACACAAAAAAAAACCTTTTGTACAAATTTGACAATCTCACAAGCATGAAATATCAGTAATTTTCTATTTACTTGTCGATCCCATCTGTTATGGAATCAATTCCTTTTTTGAATGTACAAAATATTTTGGGAGTTCAACATGTGTGGAAGCACCGGAGAATGTTCTTTTGCTGATATTACTACCACTATTAGATACTGGATTATTCATACCATTAGTATACCTTCCCTTTTCATTGCGGGTACGTTGTGTCGGACTGGAGCGCACCACCACCATACTAGAGTAGCGTGTGGTGGCTATAAATTCTAACCTTTTTGAGGAGGAGAAAGATAAACCTTATAGAGCCATTGTAAAGCATTCGAATACTCTATCGACAATCTTAAAGGAATAAGCCCATCCATATGTATCCATAGGATATTTATGGTCGAAGGGGCCAAACCGGAGATTAACTATCAAAGTAAGTTGAATACCATTATGAAAGAAGTGGTATGAAAGAGGTAATTCGGTTGCTTGATGTTGGTATCATTTTTCCTATTGTTGATACTAAATGAGATAGAATCATATGGTATCCATCAAACCCTATTAATTTGATTAAGGCTTGCATTAGTGCTTGCTATCATTGTGGAAATGCTTACATAAACTCAATTAATACAAACGAAAGGATTCAATGCAACACATGACAAATAGAGATGAAACGAGTCAACACGCTATACGATAGATATATAAGAACCAAAACATTCAGATTTGGAGGGTCATAGCGTTTAATGATTTATATTTAGGGAGACAAAGAGGCGCCACTTAAGCTCATTGCTACAAAGTAAGTCTGGCATGATACAATGATCTATAAGAATTATATGAAGTGTTTCTTGGTGAATTTGATACTAGGTAGTTCTTCCCCATGTACTTTCTAAAAGGGCAATAGACCAAATTGTGGTGAACTAATATTTTAAATTTGTTTTTAGCAAACGGGAGGGGATGTTATCTGATGACTTTCCGTGAAGGCACTCATTTTTGTTTGGATGCATCGAGATCGTGCATTGCCAAAATCCTGAATTCTCACATGAATTATGATATACTATAAACTGAGAGATTATCTCTCGAAATCCTTTTGATAAGAATAAAGGAGCAAGCGGCCAATGCATACTATATCCATGCAAAATTTTGTTACGTAAAATGAGTCGATGCACCACGTGAAAATGGAGATGCAATGTAAAAAAGTAGAAAATTTCCATTTCCATTGGGTGGGACATCATCTTCTCAAAAAATCTACTATATCTAAATAGTTAGACCCCACTACTAGGAATTGTCTGTCTTCGCCTTTAGCCACATCATGCAAATTAGTTTAGGCATCGGATATACTGGTTCAGCCTGCAATAACCATCTGGTCTGCATGTTAGAGAGCAGCATCACCAAGCACATGCAGTAACTGATGCATGCATGCGGTAACTCACGCCTAAAGTGTATTTTAATCAAAAAAGAAAATTGACGCATGCATGCAGCTCACACGCCAGTGCTCCATGAAAGAAAACTAACGCATGTGCAGATTTTGTTACGATTGGAAAACAAATTATCTTGCTACAAGAGGAACCGTAAAGACACTAGCTAGGTTGATTTATTCGATGCACTTTTTGTTTCATGCAAATTCTAGCAGCACGCGCAGGGCATTCATCTAGTCTGCTACAAAGAGAAAACCATAGTTGAACTCCATTTGAAGCATCTCTAGCCGCACCCCCAGAACGGTCTCCCCACGCGATTTTTTGGGCCGGCGCCGAGAAAACAACCAGTCGCGTCCCTAGGACGCCGAATTCCGTCGGCTCGGCCCGTTTTTGCGCCCGGCGTTCGCAGGCCGAACCCGGTGCACTGGGGGGCGCTCGGGGGCACCGGCGCAAGGGAAAAGCATTCCTGGGGCCAAATTGGCAGGCGAAAAGTCAGGCCACCCATCAGATTCGCCTCCTACCCCCCGCGCTCGGCTATCACCCTGCGCCATCCTGCCGATCCCGACGCCGTCCACCGCCCACCGCAGCTAGGTAAACCATCTCCCGCCGGGAAAAAGAAGGGGTTTCGCCGAGGCAGCCTCTTCGCCGCCGTCCGGGCACCTTTTCCAGCCTCTCGGCCGCGCAGGGCAGGGCCTATACACCGGTGGGCTTGCGGTCACCTCACCCACAAGGTGTTCAGTGAATTGCTCGGCCCGGCGATGGACTCCGAAGATGAGGAGGCGCTCGCAGCGTTGCTGAAGGAGCAAGCCGAAGATGCTAGACTGCATGCATTGGAAATTGAAGAACTGTCCATTTGCTTGGCAGGGGTTGTACAAAGGTGCCAAAGGTGGTTGCAGTGTGGTGCTTGAGGCAGTGGCCACACAGGACCTCTGGATTTGGCACTCTTTCTTTGGGATGCCAGGAACTCACAATGACATCAACGTCCTGCAGACTGCAGTGCTCCCCAGTCTTTGCCAAGCTTGTTGAAGGTCATTCTCCTCCGGTGAACTTCGAGGTCAATGGACGGCAGTACAACAAGGCATACTATCTAGCTGATGGCATCTATCCGAGATGGTCGACATTTGTGAAGGCCATCTCAAACCCTGTGCCAGGAGGCAAGAACCCCTGGTTTGCGAAGATTCAGGAGGCTTGCAGGAAGGATGTCGAGCGGGCATTTGGTGTGCTCCAATGTCGATTTGCTGTTGTCCGGTTCCCTGCTCAGACTTGGTCGAAAGATCAAATGTGGAAGATCATGACTTACTGTGTCATCTTGCACAACATGATCAATGAGAGCGAGCAGGAAGAGCCAGTGTTTGACACCGAACCATATTACAAGCAGAGTCCTCTTGCCCAAGTTGATCACCAGCTACCGGCAAACTGGACTGACTACCTCAATATGCGTCAGGAGATCCGAGACCCACAGGTGCATCAAGAACTGCAACACGATCTGATGGAGCACCTATGGAGGCTCAAGGGCGATGTCGGGAATGATGTGTGATGAAACTTGAGTTTTTATTTGTTAAACTATATAATTTGTATTGAGCTATTTGTTGAACTATTTGATTTATGTGATGAAACACACCGAACCATGCCGAACTATGTGACGAACTAATTGATTTCTATTTGTATGCGAAAATTCACGCCAAAACACGCCGGACCGCGCCGAATATTGACGCATATATCGGGCCGTTTTTGGACATAATTGGGCCGAACGCTGGGCCGAAATCGATGCCTGGGGGCAACCTGGGGGCGACGGCTGGGTGCCGAACCGCCCCCAGCGCCGAATTTATCGCCGGCACGCCCCCTGGCCGCTCTTTTTCAGCGCCCTGGGGGCCGAACGGCTGGAGATGCTCTTATGTGGTGCTTCTAGGTCTTTCTATAAAAAAATATGTTGGTTGTCAATCTGACCGTCCAAATCAGAACCATTTCATTCTCACGACATATATTTGTCGCACGGTGTGTTGACTCCTCTCATCTTCATTTGTCATGCATGTGTGGTGTTGGATCATTTCATCTCCATTTTTCATGTGGCGTGTTGAATCCTTCCATCTCTTTTTGTCGTGAGACGCTTTGACTCCTTTCACCCCCTTTGTCGCGTGGCACATATTTTTGAACAATCACTCGGGAGATTCATATGATATCATTGCTCTCTAATATTTTGCGAAAAGGAACATGAAACTAGTAATATGTTAACTCTTGCAGGGAACAGTAGTCATCGTATGCCTTCTTCTACAAGAATGTGTTGTAAGTGGTTGAGAGTTCCACTCATCTGAATCATAACCATATATGGGATCTTGGTCTAACACCGAAAATTTAAAATTCAAATTCTTCATTGCTTCTCTATTTACATGCGATGCACTGAAAATCAGCAAGCATTATCACATTTTTATTTCGTGATTGCTTCAAATGGATTTGCGGCAAAGTTTGATTTTAGATCTTGGACTCTATAGGTCTTGGTTTTACAAAAATGAAAATAAATATTTGTGTAATTTTTTTTCTGGACATGCACATATAGATGTGATCTGTTGCACCTATAAAGTTCCATGTAGTACATGTTTTTATATATACGTACACAAAAGAACCAATACCTAGATTAAAAAATTAGCAAACAACACATGCATAGAATATCCACATACATGGCAGTTTCAGGTAAAGTATATTTTAACAGAACACATATGTAAAAGGTAAATGTTTGGAGACGGTGCACCGGGGCAAGCTTCGGCCGGTCCAGTCCACGCGCGCACGCGCGACCCACTCATGAGCAACCACATGGCGCGGTGGACCCGAGTTGACTAGTCCTCCTGCGTTATCCCACGGATCTCGCCTCATCCCCGTCTCGCAGCTCCGCAGATCTCGCCCCATCCTCGTCTCCTGCCTCCGTTGTTGCAGCACGCAGCGCCGACGCCTACATCTGCTGCCTCCACCGCTGCAGCGCGTGAGTAGCTCGCCGTCGGCCATGGAAGATCGAATCTCCGCCGGCCATTGATGTAGATCTCACCCCGCCACGCTTGCAGTCCCGCTCGCCATTGGATGCAGCAAGGCCGTTGACCAATCCCATTCCCGTCGGTTGCAACTCCCACGCGCCTCGTGCTTCTGCCTCGCCTCCGACGAGCCGGGCGGCGATGCACGACACCGGAGGCTTCTGCAGAACCGTCGCACCCCCTCATGTTGCAACCGTTTAAAAAAAAGCTTCATCCCCCTAGATGAAAAGCTTCAACCGGATGTAGAGAAAGCTACAAGCGGCCATCGCCATCGCCGGAAAGCTACAACCGTTGACATGAAATGCTACCACCTTCGATGAAAAAAGCTTCAATAGAAAACGAACACAAAAAGCCTTGACCAAGCGCTGCTAAAAAGAAAATAGCTACAACCTTTAGGTAGAAAAGCTTCAACGGTTGTTGGAAAAGAGCTCCAACCATTGAGAGAGAAAGCTTCAACCAGCGACAGCTGGAGGTGGAAGAAGATGATAAAACGCTGCAGTTTTGCTACATGCTTCAACCGGCATAGATTTTGCTACAACCGGCATAGCATTTTGCTACGACCGGCGTCATGTTTTCTACAACACATAGCCGGCGTTGCGTTTTGCTACAACTAGCATCGCTTTTTGCTACAACCGGCATAACGCTTTGCGACATCCATCACGGCTAAGGTGCGAGGCTCGACGGCAACGTTTTTTTTTGTTGCAACCGTGTCTCCATTTTGGTACGACCGACAACAAAAAATGCTACAACGGGCATTTCTATTTGCTGGAACCAGTCAATCGCCGACGAGACGGAGCTGCATCCATGGCGTGCACGGGCGGTGAGGGCGGGAT
>NC_041393.1:694761049-694768154 GCF_002162155.2 Triticum dicoccoides
GCTGCATCTAGGGGGTGCAAGACACATTGAGATGCAAAGGCAGAGCTGCATCTGGCGAGTGCCCCTGGCGAGCTGCGCCGGTACACCTTCACCATAGCGCAGATCTTGCCTCTCCATACTTACCCCCCTTTCTACTGTCAGTCTTAGGACCACGACAGTTGGCGCCCACCGTGGGGCCGGTGTCTTAGCGACTTGTTGGTGAAGTTGCAAATTTTACCGATCATCATCGTCATGGTTTCCGGCGGCGGATTGACTGAGGGCCGCGAGATCCGTCTCGGCGCGCTCGTTTTCATCGCCGACGACTCCGCATGGCTTCAAGAAGCTCCCCTGGACATTGAGGCGCTCCCCGTTCGAGGGGTGACGCACTTCCGCGCGTGCGTTCGCGGCGTCCTTCTCCGGTAGCCATTGACTTAGTATCAGTCGGCTCCGATGGTGTTTTCCCTCCCCGCTGTTCGCCGCTGCAAGAGATCCGGTCGGTCGCGGCTTCAGCGGTGGGTGAAGCACGTGGTGGCTCGCCGTTCGGCCACCCATCAAGTCACGGCAATCGAACCCGACGAAACTCTCCACGGCCTGTTAGATCTGTCGACTGGCTCCGCGGAGACTACATCCGAGTGCGATAGCAGCGACCCTGCGGCTGAAGTCTTGATTGTCGACGGGCCTCATAGTCCACCCGGTTTCCACTGTGGGGACAACGGAGACGGGGGCGGTGATCCGTCGCGCGTCCACGAGGAGTACCGACCCGAACCACTCTCTTCACAGCAGAGGGAAGAACTTCGTCGACGCAACATGGATGCACTCCACACGCCCATCGTCGGAGAAACCCCTGAGGCTCGGGCCTTGGAAGAGGCGCGCCTAGCTAATTTGGCTGAGAGCACTCGATTGGATAACCTTCAACGTGCCCTCGACAAGCGTGCTCGGGAGCGGGTCCCTGAGTCCAGTCGACGACAGCTTTTCCCGCCTCCACCCAAGGTATACCGTACTCCGATTCAGAACCTCACAGCTGTGGCCCGAATAGCAGAGTCGATCCAACCTTCCCAGTCGGAGGCTGGCAGAGGGCTGATGCAGATCCGGGCTTTGCTCCGGGCAGCAGGAGAGCAGAACACAGCAGTGTCTCAGTCGCGGAATAGGATTCACAGCAGATCCGTAGTAGCGGATACAGTTCAGTCGGCCCACAGTCCAAGGTTGCCACTACGGCGTGAAGGTCGTGGACAGTACGATCATTCTCTCGACCGTGACAATCGTCATCGAGTGCCCACGCCTCCTCCGAGGAGTGCGTCTTATGTGCCTCGGCGGAACAATGACAGACGCTGTCACAATGGCGAGCGCAGAGCATCGGTCGACCCAAAAGAACCAGGCTTCGACGCGAGATACATCCTCGTTCATGGCCTGGTCGACCGGAACAGAGCGCATAGAGAAGACCCTGGCAGGGACCGTCCAAGCGGCAGCAGAGTGCATGTTTCCGGTCCAGAGTGTTTCAGCAGAGCCATTAGGGCGGCAGTGATTCCTCCCAACTTCAGGTTGGCGACCGGAGTTAGCAAGTTCGCCGGAGAGTCCAAGCCTGAAACTTGGCTTGAGGATTACCGAGTGGCTATGCAGATTGGCGGTGGAAACGATGAAGTAGCAATGAAACATCTTCCTCTGATGTTGGAAGGGTCGGCCCGAGCGTGGTTGACTCAGTTAGCTCTGAGCAATATATAGAGTTGGGAAGAGCTGGCTCGAGTGTTCGTCAGAACTTTCGAAGGCACTTGCAAATGACCAACAGGATTGACAGAGTTGCAGCATTGTGTGCAGAAGCAGTGTGAGACTTTGAGAGATTTCATTCAGGGGTGGACCACTTTGCATCACACCGTTGAAAATGTATCAGAGCATCAAGTCGTGTGCGCCTTCAAGGAGGGCGTCAAATACCGAGAGTTGGTCCTGAAGTTTGGTCGGACTGGTGATATGACTCTGACTCGGATGATGGAAATAGTCGTACGCTAACGGGGAAGAAGAGGATCGACTCCGTAGCGAAAAGAGTAAGCCAGTCGACCAAGAGACCGGTGGAGGTAATTCCAATCGGAAACAGAAGCGTAAGGCCGAGCCCGCAGCACCCGGTGAGATCGTAGTGGTGGCTCAAGGAAAGTTTAAGGGAAAACCTAAGGGGCCCTGACCCCCTAAGAAAGTGAAAGATCAGGCAGGAAATGATGTTTTGGATTTACCGTGTCACATCCACACGAAGAAGGACGAAGAGGGGAATCTAATTTACCCTAAACACACCACTCGACCGTGTCGGCTCCTAATCCAGCAGTTCCGAGGAGATCAACCTAGTGAGAAAGGAAAGGAGTCGGACAGAGACGAGGATGAGGAAGAAGATGATGGTTATCCCAAAGTCAATTCAACCCTGATGATTTTTGCTGATGTTGAGAGCAAGATTCGATTGAAAGTCATCAACAGAGAAGTGACTATGGCCGCTCCGGCGACGACGACCACATATCTAAAATGGTCTCAGACAGCCATCACATCCGACCAGTCCGACCATCCTGCTCGCGTAGCCACCCCCGGGAGGAAAGCTCTGGTGGTCGACCCCGTGGTTGGAGGCACTAGACTGACTAAAGTGCTGATGGACGGTGCCAGTGGTCTGAACATCCTTTATGCTGAAACCTTGAAGGGGATGGGCATTCCGATGTCCAAGCTTAGCGAGAGCAATATGAGTTTTCATGGTGTTATCCCTGGAAAGAAAGCCGAATCACTCGGCCAGATCGCCCTCGACGTGGTTTTCGGTGATTCCAAGTATTACCGTAAGGAGAAGTTGACATTTGAAGTCGTGGATTTCCAGAGTGCTTATCATGCCAGTCTGGGTAGGCCGGCCTACGCACGTTTTATGGCTCGACCATGTTACGTGTATCTCAAGTTGAAGATGCCTGACCCCAAAGGTGTGATCATAGTTACTGGCAATCGGCAGAAAGGAGAGGAATGCTTCCAGAAAGGTTCCAAAATTGCCGATGCGCAGATGGCAGTAGTTGAATTCCAAGAGTATCAGAAGAATGCAGATCCGAGTGATTTGCTCCGAGCCAAGAAGCCTGCTATGGATTCTACATTTCAGTCGGCTGGTGAAATGAAGCTGATTCATATTCACCCGACCAATCCAAATGACGCACCGACTCATATATCAACAACACTCGACAGCAAATAGGAAGAAGCGCTCATCTAGTTCCTCTGTGAGAACTGGGACATCTTTGCATGGAAACCCTCTAACATGCCAGGTGTTCCCAGGGGACTGGCTGAGCACCGTTTGCATGTCGACCCCAAGGTAAAACCCGTCAAAGAGCATCTTCGGCGGTCCGTCGTGCAGAAGAGGAAAGCAATTGGCGAGGAAGTGGCTCGGCTGCTAGCAGCAGAGTTCATCCATGAGATCTTCCACTCCGAGTGGCTTGCCAATGTAGTCATGGACCCTAAGAAGGACGATTCACTTTGTATGTGCATCGATTTCAAGCATATCAGTCGGGCCTGCCCGAAAGATCACTTCCCTCTCCCTCGCATCGATCAGATTGTTGACTCGACCGTGGGGTGAGAGCACTTGTCTTTTTTGGATGCATATTCCGAGTATCATCAGATCCGACTGTATGGTCCCGATGAAATAAAAACAGCTTTCATCACCCCATTCGGGTGCTTTTGCTATGTCACCATGCCATTTGGTCTTAAAAATGCCGGAGCCACATTCATGAGAATGATTCAGAAGTGCCTACTCACTCAAATCAGTCGGAATGTGGAAGCATACATGGATGAAATTGTGATCAAGTCTCGCAAAGGTTCCGACCTATTGACTGACCTAGCAGAAACCTTTGCCAATCTAAGAAGGTACGATATCAAGCTTAATCCGTCAAAGTGCACATTGGGAGTTCCAGGAGGAAAGTTACTCGGTTTTCTTATTTCCGAATGAGTAAACGACGCCAATCCAGAAAAAGTTGATACCATCCTCCGAATGAAACACCATGTGCGAGTGCATGACGTTCAGAAGCTGACTAGTTGTTTGGCCGCCTTGAGTTGATTCATTTCTCGCCTCGGTGAAAAGGCCTTGCCTCTTTACCGACTGATGAAGAAATCTGATAAGTTCGAGTGGACCGAGGGAGCTGATGCAATGTTTGCAGAGCTCAAAACCCTGCTGTCCACCCAGCCGGTGCTCGCTGCGCCAATCAGCAAAGAGCCTTTACTGCTTTACATTGCAGCCACTGGACAAGTCATTAGTACAGTACTCACGGTCGAGCGAGTAGATGAAGGAAAGGCTTACAAGGTTCAGCGCCTAGTTGATTATCTCTCTGAAGTTTTGACTCCATCCAAGCAACGATATCCACATTATCAGAAGCTTGTCTATGGAATATACATGACCATGAAGAAGGTTGCACATTATTTCTCTGATCACTCGATTATAGTCGTCAGCGACGCACCACTATCTGAAATTCTGAATAGCAGAGATGCAACTGGTCGAGTGGCAAAATGGGCGATTGAACTCCTTCCATTGGATATCAAGTTTGAGGCAAAGAAAGCTATCAAGTCCCAAGCAATCGCAGATTTCCTCGCCGAGTGGATCGAGCAACAGTTGCCGACTCAAGTGCATTCGGAGCATTGGACTATGTTCTTTGATGGCACCAAGATGCTGAATTGTTCAGGGGCTGGGGTAGTATTGGTATCCCCCGGGGAGACAAGCTTAGCTATGTTCTCCAGATCCATTTTGATTCCTCCAATAATGAAGCCGAATATGAAGCACTTTTATACGGGTTGCTTATGGCCATTTCACTCGGCATCTGTCGCCTTATGGTCTACGGTGACTCGAATTTTGTGGTTAATCAAGTAATGAAGGAATGGGATGTCAGGAGCCCGACCATGACTAGTTATTGCAATGCGGTAAGAAAACTGGAAAAGAAGTTTGAAGGGTTGGAGCTTCACCATATACCCCGACTGAAAAATCAAGCTGCAGATGAGTTGGCAAAGATAGGTTCAAAGAGAGAGACCATTCCCGTTAATGTGTTTTTGGAACATATTCATTCACCTTCAGTTCAAGAGGATCCTTTCACTGAAGAATCACCACAGCCCAAGAGCACCACAGATTCGACTGAAGTCGAAGTCCCAGCCGTGGTCGACTTGGTCATGGAGGTTTTGGTCATCACCCCCGACTGGACAGTGCCTTACATTGCATACATTCTTAGGAAAGAACTTCCAGAGGACGAAGAAGAGGCTCGATAGATCGTTCGATGGTCTAAAGCCTTTACCGTGATAACAGGTTAGTTGTTCAGAGAAAGTGTAACTGGGGTCTGCCAGAAGTGCATCCCGCCAGAACAAGGCCGAATGATCCTCAATGATGTTCACTCGGGGAGCTGTGGTCACTATGCGTCCTCTCGGACCATCGTGGACAAAGCATACCGAGCCGGATTTTACTGGCCACGTGCCAATGAGATGGCAAAAGAAATAGTGGACAAGTGTGAAGGCTGTCAGTTTTACTGCAACATGTCCCATAAACCTGCATCAGCTCTGAAGACTATTCCACTCGTCTGGCCTTTTGCTGTTTGGGGATTGGACATGGTTGGACCTCTAAGGAGCGGCAGGAGCGGATTCACCCATGTGCTAGTGGTAGTCGACAAGTTTACCAAGTGGATCGAAGCCAAGCCCATTAAAAACCTTGAAGCAAGTACTGCTGTGAGTTTCATCAGGGAATTGATATTTAGATATGGTGTTCCGCACAACATCATCACGGACAACGGATCAAACTTTGACTCTAATGAATTCAGAGCCTTTTGTGCTTCCCAAGGCACAAGGGTCGATTACGCCTCGGTCGCTCATCCTCAGTCGAATGGGCAGGATGAGCGAGCGAATGGATTGATTCTCAAAGGACTGAAACCCCGGTTGATGCGTGACCTCAAGCATGCAGCAGGGGCTTGGGTTGATGAGCTCCCGTTAGTGCTTTGGCGATTGAGGACAACTCCTAATCGGTCGACTGGACGGACTCCATTCTTCTTAGTCTACGGAGCCGAAGCCGTACTCCCGAGTGATTTGCTCCACAACGCGCCCCGAGTCGAACTCTTCTTAGAAGAGGAAGCAGAGCAGGCTCGGCAAGATGCGGTCGATCTCCTGGAAGAGGAAAGAGAGATGGCCTTGATCCGGTCAACCATTTATCAGCAAGACTTGCGTCGATTCCATGCCAGAAACGTAAGGGGTCGGGCATTTCAAGAAGGAGACATGGTTCTCCGAGTGGACCAGCAGAAGCCACATAAGCTCGCTCCTGCTTGGGAAGGCCCTTTCGTCTTCACCAAAGTGCTCCACAACAGAGCATATCGTCTCTTCAACGTCGAGCACAACAAAGATGAACCACGCGCTTGGAACGCAGAACTGCTCCGCCCTTTTTACTCCTAAGTATTTAGACTGATGAGATGTAATAAGAAGTACCTTTTAGTTTGGTTATCAAAAGACATAATTTTACAGTCTTCCGAATGATTGTTGTTTATTTATTTATTTTTACATGTCGCCTTAGCTGTGAATCTGTTTTTCTTAAGTTGAAGAGAAAATCCTACCGAGTGATGAGTCTGCCTCTCACTCGGGGGCTTAGCTGCGAATCTGTTTTGCCTAAGTTGAAGAGAATATCCTACCGAGTGATGAGTCTGCCTCTCACTCGGGGGCTTAGCTGCAGTCCAGTACTCGCCTAAGTGATGAAAAATCCTACCGAGTGGTGAGTCCGCCTCCCACTCGGGGGCTTAGCTGCGAATTTGTTTCGCCTAAGTTGAAGAGAAAATCCTACCGAGTGATGAGTCTGCCTCTCACTCGGGGGCTTAGCTGCAGTCCAGTACTCGCCCTAAGTGATGAGAAATCCTACCGAGTGATGAGTCTGCCTCTCACTCGAAGGCTTAGCTGCAGTCCAGTACTCGCCTAAGTTTAAAAAGTCCTACCAAACAGTACGGGTCAGCCATGCCCCCCCGCCCCCCGGGGCTGCACCGTCAAGAAGAAAGACGAGATTGTGGGAGCAAATCTTCCCGCTCGGGTGCTTAGCTACAGTCCAGTACTCGCCTAAGTTTGAAAAATCCTACCGAGTGGTGAGCAATCCTCTCATTCGGGGGCTTAGTTGCAGTCCAGTACTCGC
>NC_041393.1:694768836-694832789 GCF_002162155.2 Triticum dicoccoides
CTGCAGTCCAGCACTCGCCTAAGTTTGAAAAATCCTACCGAGTGGTGAGCAATCCTCCCACTCGGGGGCTTAGCTGCAGTCCAGTACTCGCCTAAGTTTAAAAAATCCTACCGAGTGGTGAGCAATCCTCCCACTCGGGGGCTTAGTTGCAGTCCAGTACTCGCCTAAGTTTAAAAAATCCTACCGAGTGGTGAGCAATCCTCCCACTCGGGGGCTTAGCTGCAGTCCAATACTCGCTTAAGTTTGAAAAATCCTACCGAGTGGTGAGCAATCCTCCCACTCGGAAGCTTAGCTGCAGTCCGGTACTCGCCTAAGTTTCAAAAATCCTCCCGAGTGAAAACTGATCTTCTCGCTCGGGGACTTAGCAAAGTGCGGGTCGACCACGACCTCCACTCCAGAGTTTCACCATCAAGAAGAAGGACGAAATTGAGTGTGTCGCCAAGGCGAGCCACTTTCAGGGACGTCAAGACCATTGTTGAGTGCCTCATTGATGAGCTGCCGGCCCTGCCAAGTGGTGCAGGTCGACCACGACCCCCCCTCCCCGGGGGCTGCACCGTCAAGAAGAAGGACGAGATTGTGCGCACTGTCGAAGGCCCATCCAATGGCTGGTACCTGTTGATGACAGGAACGTCAAGACCATTGCTGATGACAGGAATGTCAATACCATTGCTGAGTGCCTTGCTGGGGAGCTGATCAATGCCGCCCAAGGCTCGTCCAACTGGTCGACCGCTGATCCTTCTTCAGAAGCTGCATCGAACAAAGAGAAACTGATCCGAGAGAAGAACGGATTTCACTCGAAGATAAACGCAACATATCCAAAGATAAATCCGAAGGTCCCTAACCGCAGATTAAAGGTACTCGGGCATCAGGCCCAAAGGAGTTTTAACAATTACAAAATCACTGGGCATTCTGAGGCAAATAAAGGTGAGGCATCATGTTTTTTAATCACTCGGCGGATGAAGGACTGGCTGGATCGGAGAAGATGTCAAGATCGATGCTGTCGGTAATGCGAGTGGCTGCCTCGAGGAAGGTGTCCATGAAGGACTGGAAGGAGTGCTTCTTAGTGTTCGCTACCTTTAGGGACGCCAGCTTCTCTTCTTTAGCCTCCTTGAAGTGCACTCGAACCAATGACAAGGCAACGTCAGCACCACAGCGGGCAGAGGACTTCTTCCACTCTTGCACTCGGCCAGGAATCTGATTGAGTCGAGTCATCAGCGACTTGAGGTCTTGAGAAAGTTCAGCCTGAGGCCAGAGTTCGGCGTCCACTCGGGTCATCGCCGCCTTCAGTCGAGCCAAATAAGCAACTGCACCATCCAAGCGTGATTCCAACCGCAGCAAGTCCATCGCAACGTCATCTTTCACGGGACAATTGATGGGGTCGAGACCTGTCTCGACCCGTCCAGTTTCAGCTTCAAAGTCCTCGCAAAGTTCTGTTTCATCATGAAAAACAATGAGTCGACAATACTATAACAAACTCCAGTCGACGACGATTAACCAACCGAATGACCATACCTTCAAGCTTCAGGACAAGCTTCATAGCAAGTTGTTCCAGATAGGACTCAAGCTTGCCCATCTTGGTTCTGAGGCTGCCGACTTCAGTGGTCAGGTTCTCCTTGTCCTTCCTCAGTTGCTTGACTTCCCGATTAGCTTCCGAGATGGCGGTCTTCAACTTCGCGTTCTCCTCCTCCAATTTGCCGACTGAAGCCAGCTTCTGGTCCGCAAGCATCGTCTTCTCACGTTCTTCCTTCTGAGCAGCAGCAAGGTCCAGGTCCTTCTTCTCCAAAGCCTCCTTCATTCTCTATAAAGAAACAACACTCTTCAGACGAGCCTGAAGTTGGCGGTTTTCACCACGCACATCTGCTTGTGTGAAGTCACTCGGTTCAAAGAGACTGGAAGAAAAGCAGTGGAAAGTGTGAACTACTAAGCAGACGAGACAGTCGAATGGTTATCTCCCATGATGGTTGTCTCTTGTTGAGCAGTCTTGAGATTCTTCTTTGCGAGTTCAAGGTCAAGTTCAACGCTGATATGCTTTTTCTTTAACTCGGAAAGTCAAGCTCCAAGATCACAAGACCTCTGCAGTCAGCAAGAGTGATATGTCAGTCGACAGAAATAAGAGACAGTGACAGTGAAAAGTTACTCTAAGACTACTGTCGAATCAAATATTCAACACTAGTCTCGGGGACTACACCTAGTGGGTGCACTTAGCGTGCCCCCACTAGTTCAGATCAATACTCAGCAGGGTCTGCCCAGTGCGAGTTCAAAAAAAAGAGAAGTACACTCTAAGACCTCAGTCGACTGCCAGCAGTCGAGCGTGGTCTCGGGGACTACACCCAGTGGGTGCACTCGGCGTTCCCCCACTGGTTCAGAAAGTTTACTGAGACTCAACTCAAGTCGAGTGGAGTGGGAGATTTCCTAAACTCTAAACAAAGAAACACCCCAGTGGGTGATCGGATATAAAACAACATTCGAAAGTTCAGTCGGGGTTTTGCTGACCTGAACATTGGTCTGAAGGGCAGTATTGGCGTTGTAAGCCACCTGGCTAGCCTCGTGCATCACCTTCACCTACTCCATGACAAGGTTCTCCCGGCGAAGAGCTTCTCTAGCGGCACTCGGCGAGTCGTCCGGGGTTTGATACGTGATAATCCCCAAGTGCAGGGAATCATCGTAGCAATTCCCAAAGGTGGAAGTGATAAGTATGGAGTGTCGAACCCACAAGGAGCTAAAGGTAAGATCAATATTCTCTCAAGTCCTATCTGCCACTGATACGACTCTACGTGCACCTAACATTTGCTTCCAACTAGAAACAAGAAATAAAATTGTGTTGTGGGTATAAAGAGGATAACTTTGTGTGATATCGGAGAGCTAAAATATAAAAGTAGGTGCTGTTATCATAAAGTTAGAATATAATACTAAATAATATAAATAGTGAGTGTGGAATAATGGTGGATCGGTGTGCGGAATTGTCCTAAGCAATTGTTAACAAGATCGATAGTCGTCATTGAAATTTCATATGAAGGAGAGGCATAAGCTAACATACTTTTCCATACTTGGATCATATGTACTTATGATTGGAACTCTAGCAAGCATCCCCAAATACTAAAGATTATTAAGGTAAAAACTCCACCATAGCATTAAAGCATCAAGTCCCCTTTTATCCCATACGCAACAACCCCCTTACTCGGGTTTGTGTTTCAGTCACTCACGCAACCCACTATAAGTGAATCATGCACGTATTGCAACACCCTATAGCGGGAATCCCTCACGCTTGCACGACACGGAGGGCACCATAGGACAGCACCAAAATAAAACATACAACTCGTACCAATCTAGATCACCAATCAACCCAAGGACAAAAGATATCTAATCAAAACATCATAGGATGGAAACACATCATTGGATCATAATATGTAGCATAAAGCGCCATGTTCAGGTAGGGATTACAGCGGGGTGTGGGAGAGTGGACCGCGTAAAAGAGATGAGGATGGTGATGATGATGGTGATGTTGATGAAGACGATCACCGCGGCGATGATTCCCCTCCCGATGGCACGCCGGTGCCACCAAGAGAGAGGAGGAGAGGTTCTCCCCCTTGTGGTTCCTCCTCCATGGCTTTCCCCCTCTGGTCCTTGGCCTTCATGGCGATGATGGCCCTTCCGAGATCCTCCTCCATGGCCTTCGGTGATGATGGCCCACTCCGGCAGGGTGCCGGAGAGGGCCTAGATTGATTTCTCGTGGCTACAGAGGCTTACGGCTGCGGAACTTCCGATCTAGGTTAATTCCCGAAGGTTTCTGTATTTATAGGAATATTTGGTGTTGGTTTCACGTCAAGGGGGCCTCCGGGCTGTCCATGAGATAGGGGCCGCGCCCTAGGGGGGGGCCCACTCTTGTGGGCAGCCCGGGACTCCTCTGGCCCAACTCCGATGCTCTGTGGTCTTCTTTTGGTCCAGAAAAAATCCTCAAAAATTGGCACGTCATTTGGACTCCGTTTGATATCCCTTTTTCTATAAAACACAAAAACAAGGAGAAACCAGAAACTGGCACTGGGCTCTAGGTTAATAGGTTAGTCCAAAAAATCATATAAAATGACATATAAATCATCATAGAAGGATAATATAATAGCATGAATAGTTCATAAATTATAGATACGTTGGAGACGTATCAGTCACCCCAAGCTTAATTCCTGCTCGTCCTCGAGTAGGTAAATGATAAAAGAAATAATTTATGAAGTGTGAATGCTAGTAGGTGCACAAGTTTGATCAAAGATAATTTCAATCACCTTTTCTAGCATCAATATGTGTCATAATAGTAGCTTATCTCATAAAACTTTTCACGATCAAGTAACAATCTATTCACAATGTCAAGTATGGTTCAGAAACTTCATTGAGAACTAACAAACTATAATCTCAGTCATTGAAGCTATCGCAATTTATCATAACATCATAAAGAGTCAAGAATAGAGCCTTTCAGCAAGTCCACATACTCAACTATCATATAGTCTCCTACAATTGCTAACACTCACGCAATACTTGTGGTTATGGAGTTTCAGCCGGACACTGAGAAAGATAGGGGCTTATTGTGTTGCCTCCCAACATATTCACCTTTAGGTGATGTCAACAATAATAATCCGTGCTAACTTACACCCAATTGGATATATATATCATGATCTTTCAAACATGAGGAGGTCACCAAAGGATAAAATGAAAAAGGGAAAGGTGAGGAACACCTTGACTCAAGCATAAAGTAAAAACATAAAGTAAAAGATAGGCCCTTCGCAGAGGGAAGCAGAGGTTTCCATGCGCTTTTAAGGTTGGATACACAAAATATTAATGCGAAAGAACGTCACTTTATATTGCCCCTTGTATATGGACCTTTATTATGCAGTCTGTCACTTTTATTGCTTCCATAACAAGTTCGTACAAAGCTTATTTTCTCCGCACTAATAAGTCATGCATATTTAGAGAGCAATTTTTATTGCTTGCACCGATGACAACTTACTTGAAGGATCTTACTCAATCCATAGGTAGATATGGTGGACTCTCATGGCAAAATTGGGTTTAAGGATATTTGGAAGCACAAGTAGTATCTCTACTTGGTGCATGGAATTTGGCTAGCATGAGGGGGAAAGGCAAGCTCAACATGTTTGGAAGGTCAATGACAATATACTTTAACTGAGATGTCAGAAAACATAAACCATTATGTTGTCTTCCTTGTTCAATGTCAACTATTTTAGCATGTCATACTTAATGAGTGCTCCCAATCATAAAAGATGTCCAAGATAATATATTTGTATGTGAACCTCTCTTTCCTTATTACTTCCTATTAATTGCAACGATGACCAAAACTACGTTTGCCAACTCTCAACAATTTTTATGCCTCATACTCTTTATATGTGAAGTCATTACTATCCATGTTATAAGCAAATGAAACATATATAAATTCAGATTCATGACATTCAACTCATTCAACAATTTACTCATAGGATATAAGTGAAGCACACGAGTAAATGAAAATCTACTCCAAAAGATATGAGTGAAAGACACTGAGTAGTCAAATAATTAACTAGCCATGGGAGAATTCCCTTTTTTATTCAATAATAAGATCCAATGATTTTCTTCAAACAACGAGTAAAATTGAAATAAAATGACATTGCAAGGATAGCACAACTCATGTGAAGAAGCAAAAACTTAGGCTCAACCGATACTAACCGATAGTTGTTGAACAAGAGAGGTGGGATGCCTACCGGGGCATCCCCAAGCTTAGATGCTTGAGGCTTCTTGAAATATTATCTTGGGGTGCCTTGGGCGTCTCCAAGCTTGAGCTTTTATGTCTCTTTAATTCCTCTCATATCACGGTTTCTCTTTTTATCATAAGCTTCATTCACAACAAACTCAACAAGAACTCGTGAGATGGGTTAGTATAAACCAATACAAAACCTTATCATTTTCTACTGTAACAAATCACTAAAATTATTATTCAACATTGAATACTAAATGCCTATGCATATTTAATACTCCTATCCTCAAATAGAATCATTAAACAAGCAAGCATACGCAAACAATGCAAACATAACAGCAATCTGTCAAAACAGTACAGTCTGTAAAGAATGCAAGAGTATCAATACTTCCCTAACTCCAAAAATTATAATAGAAAATTCCCACTGTAAAAATTTTATCAGAGCTTAATATGCAAAAATATTCAACATTATACCATTCTCTGACTTTTCTAGGGAATTTTTGCAACAGCGGTAAACTTTCTGTTTTGAAACAGCAACATGTATACTAGCAAAATAAGCATGGTAAAGGCTATCCTTGACATTTTTATTGAAACTAAAGATGCAAAACATTATTATAAATAACCGCAAGCAAATACTAACAAGAGGAAATCATGCTCCAAGCAAAACACATATCATGTGGTGAATAAAAATATAGCTCCAAGTAAAGTTACCGATGAACGAAGACGAAAGAGGGGATGCCTTCTGGGGCATCCCCAAGCTTAGGCTCTTGGTTGTCCTTGAATATTACCTTGGGGTGCCTTGGTAATCCCCAAGCTTAGGCTCTTGCCACTCCTTATTCCACAGTCCATCGAATCTTTACCCAAAACTTGAAAACTTCAACCACACAAAACTCAACCAAACTTCGTGAGATACGTTAGTATGATAAAGAGTAAACCATGCACTTTGGTACTGTAAAAGACAAGGTTCATAATTGGTTTCACATAATTACTACTGTACCATATTATTTCTACAATTTATATTGGGAAATATAAGCCATAGAAACTTGAAAACAAGCAAACTGTGCAATGAAAACAGAATCTGTCAGAAACAGAACAGTCTGTAATGATCTGAACAATAACCATACTTATGCTACTCCAAAAATTAGGAAATAAATTGGTGGACGTGAGGAATTTGTCTGTTAATCTTCTTCAAAAAGAATCAACTCACAATCGCTCTTCTGTAAAAAAATGACAGCTAATCTTGTGAGCGCAAAGTTTCTGTTTTTTACAGCAAGATCACATTAACTTTCACCCAAGTCTTCCCAAAGGTCTTACTTGGCACTTTATTGAAACAAAAGCTATAAAACATGATTAATACAGTAGCATAATCATGTAGACACACAAAAACAATAAGGATAAACATTGGATTGTCTCCCAACAAGCGCTTTTCTTTAATGCCTTTTAGCTAGGCATGATGATTTCAATGATGCTCGCATAAAAGAAAAGAGTTGAAACACAAAGAGAGCATAATGAAGATTATGACTAGCACATTTATATCTAACCCACTTTCTATGCCTAGGGATTTTGTGAGCACACAATTTATAGGAACAAGAATCAACTAGCATAGGAAGGCAAAACAAGTATAACTTCAAAAATTTAAGCACATAGAGAGGAAACTTGATATTATTGCAACTCCTACAAGCACATATTACTCCCTCATAAAAAATTTCAGTAGCAACATGGATACCAACTTTTTTCTCATACTCAATTGGAACCTCGTCCGAAAATGTTGAATACTAACTAAAGTTGACACTCTTCCAAATCCACTTTCATAAATACCGTACAAAGATTCAACCTCCTCCAAGATAGTGGGATCACTAATTCCTAAAGTTGACACTCTTCCAAACCCACTTTAAATTATAGTATTATTCATACTCCAAAAGATATAAGTGAATTTCCTGGAGCATTTTACAATTAATATAAACTAGCCAATATCCAAGCTCAAAATATATAAGTGAAGCACACGAAGCATTCTACAAAACCATACTCAAACGATTTAAGTGAAGCACAAAGAGCAATTCTATAAGATCATACTAAAAAAATATAAGTGAAGCACATGAAGCATTTTGTAAATCAATGAAGACCTAGCTCATACTAGCATGATTCTTAAATAAAAATACAAACACAAAGGACACAAATCATGTGAACAAAACAAAAACCGAGGTATACCGATATTTGTTGAAGAAGAAAGATGGGATGCCAACTGGGGCATCCCCAAGCTTAGATGCTTGAGTATCCTTTGAAATATTTACTTGGGGTGCCTTGGGCATCCCCAAGCTTGAACTCTTGTCTCTCTTTATTCTTCTCAAATCGGTATTTCCACTTTCTTCAAACACTTCATTCAAAAAAAAACTTAAACAAAAACTTGTGAGATCCGCTAGTGTAATAAAGCAAACTACCACTTTAAGGTACTGTAATTAACTCATTCTTTGTTTATATTGGTGTTAAACCTACTGTATTCCAACTTCTCTATGGTTCATACCCTGCATACTAGCCATAGATGCATCAAAATAAGCAAACAACACACAAAAAACAGAATCTGTAAAGAACAGGACAGTCTGTAGTAATCTGGAAGTTTAGTAAACTTCTGTAACTCCAAAAATTATGAAATAAATTTGAAAATTTGAAAAAAAATTACAACATTAATGTGCAAAACGTTTCAGGCCTATTTTACTTTCCAGTAAAAAATGTAAATTCATGCACTACAGCCAAAGTTTCTGTTTTTGTTCTGCACATAGTAAGCAAGCAATCTTATCATACTAAAACCAAAGCTTGGCACACTATTTTTATAATACAATGGTTATATACAAGGGGATAATTATTTACAGAGAAACTTCCATGAGAAATTCTATATTGTTTCCGTGAGCATGAACACAAGTGCTCAAGGTCGACCCTCACTTCTTCAATGCATAACTTTCCAATCACTTCTCTTTTTGAAAAACTTTTTTAGGCATGAGTGGCAGGTAAATATTTTTTTGGTATTTTCATTATTTTTTTAAATAAAATTGTATGTTTCACCCACAACTAAACAGAAACAAAAAAGGAACAAAACCTACTAAGTGAAGAAAGCAAACAAGCACACACAAAAATATCAACCCCACGTTATTGCTCCCCGGCAACGGCGCCAGAAAAGAGCTTGATAATCCCCAAGTGCAGGGAATCATCGTAGCAATTCCTAAAGGTGGAAGTGATAAGTATGGAGTGTCGAACCCACAAGGAGCTAAAGGTAAGATCAATATTCTCTCAAGTCCTATCTGCCACTGATACGACTCTACGTGCACCTAACGTTTGCTTCCAACTAGAAACAAGAAATAAAACTGTGTTGTGGGTATAAAGAGGATAACTTTGTATGATATCGGAGAGCTAAAATACATAAGTAGGTGTTGTTATCATAAAGTTAGAATATAATACTAAATAATATAAATAGCGAGTGTGGAATAATGGTGGATCGGTGTGCGGAATTGTCCTAAGCAATTGTTAACAAGATCGATAGTCGTCATTGCAATTTCATATGAGGGAGAGGCATAAGCTAACATACTTTTCCATACTTGGATCATATGTACTTACGATTGGAACTCTAGCAAGCATCCGCAAATACTAAAGGTCATTAAGGTAAAAACCCAACCATAGCATTAAAGCATCAAGTCCCCTTTTATCCCATACGCAACAACCCCCTTACTCGGGTTTGTGTTTCAGTCACTCACGCAACCCACTATAAGTGAATCATGCACATATTGCAACACCCTACAGCGGGAATCCCTCACGCTTGCGCGACATGGAGGGCACCATAGGACAGCACCAAAATAAAACATACAACTCGTACCAATCTAGATCACCAATCAACCCAAGGACAAAAGATATCTACTCAAAACATCATAGGATGGCAACACATCATTGGATCATAATATGTAGCATAAAGCGCCATGTTCAAGTAGGGATTACAGCGGGGTGTGGGAGAGTGGACCGCGTAAAAGAGATGAGGATGGTGATAATGATGGTGATGTTGATGAAGACGATCACCGTGGCGATGATTCCCCTCCCGATGGCACGCCGGTGCCACCAAGAGAGAGGAGGAGAGGTTCTCCCCCTTGTGCTTCCTCCTCCATGGCTTTCCCCCTCCGGTCCTTGGCCTTCATGGCGATGATGGCCCTTCCGAGATCCTCCTCCATGGCCTTCGGTGATGATGGCCCCCTCCGGCAGGGTGCCAGAGAGGGCCTAGATTGATTTCTCGTGACTACAGAGGCTTGCGGCTGCGGAAATTCCGATCTAGGTTAATTCCCGAAGGTTTCTATATTTATAGGAATATTTGGCGTTGGTTTCATGTCAAGGGGGCCTCCGGGCTGTCCACGAGATAGGGGGCCATGCCCTAGGGGGGGGGGGCACTCTCGTGGGTAGCCTGGGACTCCTCTGGCCCAACTCCGATGCTCTGTGGTCTTCTTTTGGTCCAGAAAAAATCCTCAAAAATTGGCATGTCATTTGGACTCCGTTTGATATCCCTTTTCTTTAAAACACAAAAACAAGGAGAAAACAGAAACTGGCACTGGGCTCTAGGTTAATAGGTTAGTCCAAAAAATCATATAAAATGACATATAAATGCATATAAATCATCATAGAAGGCTAATATAATAGCATGAATACTTCATAAATTATAGATACGTTGGAGACGTATCAATATGCAGCAAAGAGTGATGGCTACAAGGCAGTCGAAGCAGTTGTTGGATCAGAGGCGTGGAGTTGCACTGAAGCGGCAGGATTCGGTGCGGTCGAACCCGACGGACGATCAGTCGTCAGCGGGCTGGCGAATGTGACGTTGGTCCGAACCGGCTCTCCGGAACGTTCGACCACCGCCTCAAGCGTCGGCATCGACTGAGGGACTTGAACTTCAAGCCTCCTCCTACCTGAGCTCCCACCCCTCTTCCTCCTCTCCTGTAGAGTCACATCTTCTTCGTTATCAGGGAGCATGACAACCTCTTGCAGAACTACAGAAAGAGAGAAATATCAGAAACTCTGCTGATTGGCGATCCACTCAACTTAATGAAGCCTAGTCGAACGGACTTACCAACTCGTGAGGTGTCCTCCTCGTCTCCTGGTGCCTTATCGATATCCATGTCAGTGGTAGCAGAGGTGGGACTAGAAAGATACATGATTCGGCTGGTCAGAACAAAAACTTTAGTCGACCTACGTAAACACAAGCGAGACACTTACCCTGAAGCAACAGGGACATCAATCTTGATCTGTGGCTAAGTCTTCCGAGCCTTGGAAGGAGCAACTTTGGGCTGCTTGGCCACCTTCTCCGTCCGCTCCGGGGTCGACGTCCGAGTGCGCTTCTGAGTGTTGGTATTCAGAGCCACGTTCTTCCCGCGCTCGTCAGACGGGTCATGCTGTTGTTTGGATCGACGTTCGGAGCGCGGCGGCGAGTCGACTTCTTCCTCATCGTCCGACTCCTCGCTCTCCTCCCCCCCCCTCTTCATCCGGAGACTCCCACTCACCACTCTCCTCCACACTGTCCTCTCCCTCATGGTCCTGCTCCAAAGCTTGTTCGCCGTTGGGCATCGAATGCATCTCAGTGAATACCTGCAGGATAAATCAGTCGAGTAAAAGTCAGTCAACATCAAGTACAGTCGGAGCGTGAGCGTGAAATAGTCGGAACAAAGAGCATACCTTGTCAGGCGGATTATCATCACCGAAGGGGACTCACCTAGATCCTCTAGGGTTGTCCTGATTGCCTGTGATGCTCCTCAGCCACAAAGCCACGATCTTGGGCGGCACTTCTTCTGGATGGACCCGAGCGGTGTCGTACGGTCCGGAGTACAGCCACATAGGATGATCGCGAGCCTGAAGAGGCTGGATGCGTCGACTGAGGAACACTTTCAGCAGGTCCAGGCCGGCGACGCCCTCGTTAATAAGTTGGACCACTTTCTCCACCAACATCTTCGTCTCCACACTCTCACAAGCAGTCACTTTCAGTGGGGCAGGGGTCTGAACACGGTCGAATGTGAAGTGGGGAAGACCAATCGACTGGCTTGGAGCTGCGACGTCCTGGCAGTAGAACCAGGTCAACTGCCAGCATCTAACAGATTCAGGGAGAGTCATGGAAGGGAAGGCACTCCTATGCCTCTTTTGTATACCTAAACCCCCACACATCTGGATGACATGGGTTTTTGAGTCACTTGACTTTGCTTTTTGACCGACTGGGAGTGGATGGTAAAGATATGTTTGAAAAGACCCCAGTGCGGTCGACACCCTAAGAAGTTCTCACACATCAATACGAATGTGGCCAAATACGTGATGGTGTTGGGAGAAAAATGGTGGAGTTGAGCACCAAAGAAATTCAGGAATCCCCAGAAGAAAGGATGTGGTGGGAGCGAAAAAACCTGGTCGACATGAGTGGCGAGCAGTACACACTCACCCGGTTGAGGCTGCGGTTCCATCTCCCCCTCTGGCAGCCTTGCCGCTCCCTTGGCGATTAGCTCGGACTCTGCCAGCTCAACCAGATCCTCTTGCCGGACCGAAGACCGGATCCAATCGCCCTGGATCCAGCCCGACGGTAGCCCCACGCACGATGACGACCCGCGGTTCCGCTTCTTACCTTTCGCCGCCCCTGTCGCCTTCTTTGCGCTCTCTAGCGCCGCCGTCTTGTCCTTCACCATGGCGGCAGAGCACCAGCGTCGAGGGCGGAAGGGCTGGGCGCGGTGGAGAGGTGGAGGAAAGAGAAGGAGGAACAGGAGTGCACAATGCAGATGCCTCGGCTCCATCACCTTATAAAGGGTTGCTTCTGAGTGACTGACGCGTGGGACCAGGCAATCCTGACAAATGCCGCAACAGTCGCACGCGACGTACGTGGCGAAAAAGGCGGCGCGGTAATCGAGGCAATGCTGCTTATCCGTTCCGTCCGCTTCGGCGCCCTCCGTCCCGCGCGCTTCCCCGAAATTTTGTATCCTGCGAAATCCGGGATACACAGCAGTCAATCGCGCCAAAGATCCCGCATTCTAAGACAGCACTCGGCACATGATGTCACAAGTTCAGTCGACAACTCATTGAATGGATCAAGGCGGCTGAGTCGATGCTGAAGTACCAACACGAGCTTTCAATCTTGGAGAAAACACTCGCGAAGGTGCAAAGCTCAGAACAGGTCCAACTTCAACCTACTTTCCACTCGAACCTTAATCCATTCGGGGGCTACTGATGAGGATACAGACTTGGGGTAGGGTCATAGGCCTGACCTATACGTCCTACCCAAGGTCACTACCCTAGTAGATAAGAAGTCCAAGAGACAGCAAGAGACCACCAGTCGAAGATGTCGAGTGCAATCCACTCGACAGTCACTTCACTTGGGAGTCCTCCTCTCTACCGTCACTCGACCATCCAGAGGATCACTCGACCTGTCGAAGACTAGGAGTCGCTCAGCGTGGCAATGGACAGGCGTTCACTTCGTAGTCTTTAAGGTCATTAACAGCACTTAAGGCTGGCGTTACCAGTAACGCCCTCACTTTATGTACATTAAGTCCCTTGTAATGGAGGGTGATGGAGGTCCTGGCGTACTCTATATAAGCCACCCCCTCCTCTGGCACAAGGGTTTCACTACAAAAAAATACACTTCCGTGATGATACGTGTTTGTCATAGTAGGTCGTGTTTTCTGTCATGCATGTACATCCATGACAAATTTATGACAGAATCAAGATAGTCATACCTGTGATGTCGTAGAAGTGTTCCATGACATTACCAAAATTAACATCACGGAAGTGTCCACTTCCATGACGATAAATCGCGTGTCACAGAAGTGCTTTCGTCAAGGGTGACCGACACATGGCATCCACCGTAACAGAACGCCGTTAAGCTATCGGGTCGGGTTTTTGATCCGATAACCCGTTAAGAGCCCCGGCCAATGGGGATTTTCCACGTGTAAAATCACCATTGGCTGGAGGAAACATGTGTCGGCTCATCGTTGGGACAGATGTCATCCACTCATTGGACAGAAGGCACCTATGATACGTCGACACGTGGCATGGCCCATCAAGTTTAAATGGGCCGGCCCAACTAAAGGCCCACATGATTTTGCGGACCATAATGGGCCGGCCCAGCTAAACGCCCACGAGATTTTGCGGACCATAATGGGCTGGCCTAGCTAAAGGCCCACAAGATTTCGCGGCCCATAATGGGCCGGCCCAGCTAAACGCCCACGAGATTTTGCGGACCATAATGGGCTGGCCTAGCTAAAGGCCCACAAGATTTCGCGGCCCATAATGGGCTGGCCCAGGTAAAGGCCCACAATATTTTTGTGTGCCATAATGGGCCCGGTAAAGGCCCACAAAATTCTTGTGGATCATAATGGGCCGGCCCAGCTAAAGGCCCACGAGATTTCGCCGACACTAATGGGCCGGCCCAACTGTAGGCCCACAAAATTTACGGCCCATTAACCGGCTGCCATGTTTTGTGCCAAATGTCGGCCCATATTTGATCCGGTCCATTAATGGCCTGCCTTGTTCCAGGCCTAATAATGGCCCATATGAGATCTGGCCCGTTAAAAGCCTCCCACGTTCTGGGCCAAATCACGGCCCAGATCAGGTCCGGCCCTTTAAGAGGCTTCGGCCTCAATTATGGCGCATATCAGATTCGGCCCGTTAACTTGACGCTATGCTTTTGGGCCCACTTGCTAAAGGCCCATTTAGTAATTCGGCCTGATATTAGTTTCGGCCTGTTAAGGGCCCGTTTAACATTTTGGTCCTATATAAATTTCGGCCTATTAAAAGCCCGTCATACAGTTGGGCCTAACTACGGCCCGGTTTGCATCCGGCCTGCTCGCAGCCGATATCTGATTGGGCCAAACAAGGACCGAGAAAATTTTGGCCTGTTAAAAGCCCGTGATTTGATTTGCACAATCATGGGCCGGGGTCCAATTCGGGCTGCTGTTCGGCATGTTTCAGGCCCAACCTACTTCTCAGACTCCTAAAAGCCCATTGAGTTCTCTTGCAAAAAGAGGGCCGGGGGTTACTCGGCCTATTAAAGGCCCGAATCTACTAGTGGGCCAGTTTGACGGGGCCCATGATGCGGATCATACATCCTGATTGCATGACGGCCCGATTACGTACCATAATTTTACAGTTTGGCCGCTTTACTGCAAAGACATGATATATATACAGGAAAATAACTACAGCTCGTGAATAAGAAAAAACCTAGACTATACAATAAAGAAATTACGGCATATTACATCCACTAGGCATCAAAGTTCGCCACTATGATAATAAAGCACAAGCAGATAGCAGATTACATACACTGGGCATCAAACATCGCCAGCAGTGCAAATAAACACGCTGACAAAATAATATACAAAACCGACAACACTTCAATAGAGTTCAAGAAAGGTTAGCCCTGCTGGTGAGCTGCAGCGCAAGCACCTGAGCAAGATGATGAGACTATGCTTGTTCAATGCTTATATCTTCCTCACTCTGAAAGATAAACAAGCAGACATATGACAGGTTTTGCATATAAAAGTATCAGTGCTGACAATTCATCACATTTCTTACTGACGAATAAAGTGACACAGTTTAAAAATGCATTAACACAATATGGTATTGTTCAGGTCAAGACATGGCAGGAAATGACATTGTGAAGGAGTTGGCAGCTTCACGACACCACTGATTACAGATCAAGAACTCATAAGTATCAATGGTTAGTGTGCTGTCAATTTATCCCATTTCAGATTGGCAAATAAAGAGACGGTTTAAATAATAGTAGAATGATATGACATTGTTCATAGTTAAGACATTGCAGAATATGACATTGTGCTGTAGTGGGTAGGTTCACCACACCACTGGATTACGGATGAAGAACAGAAGCATACATGTAGTGCAAAAGAAGATCACTTTCTCTGTATAGTTTAATTTACATGGTATGAAGAAGGAACTTGGTTGTACAACTGAAAACTTAAATTGAGAAGGACAAACTTTTGTTTATGAATTACATAATAAACTTTAAACATGCAATTTGATGCAAACACCAAAAATAAATAGCTGTTGCAGTCATGCCTAACCAAATATACACAACAAAGTTTGAAGGCTTGAGAAGGACAAACTTACATTACTGGTGAAGACAGGTGTCGGTGTCAAAACCGGCGGATCTCGGGTAGGGGGACCCGAACTGTGCGTCTAGGCGGATGGTAACAGGAGACAAGGGACATGATGTTTTACCCAGGTTCGGGCCCTCTTGATGGAGGTAAAACCCTACGTCCTGCTTGATTAATATTGATGATGTGTGTTACAAGAGTAGATCTACCACGAGATCAAGGAGGCTAAACCATAGAAGCTAGCCTATGGTATGATTGTTGTTCGTCCTACGGACTAAAGCCATCCGGTTTATATAGACACCGGAGAGGGCTAGGGTTACACAGAGTCGGTTACAATGGTAGGAGATCTACATATCCGTATCGCCAAGCTTGCCTTCCACGCTAAGGAAAGTCCCATCCGGACACGGGACGAAGTCTTCAATCTTATATCTTCATAGTCTTGGAGTCCAGCCAATGATGATAGTTCGGCTATCCGGACACCCCCTAGTCCAGGACTCCCTCAGTAGCCCCTGAACCAGGCTTCAATGACAACGAGTCCGGCGCGCATATTGTCTTCGGCATTGCAAGGCGGGTTCCTCCTCCGAATAATTTATAGAAGATTGTGAACACCAGGATAGTGTCCGGCTCTGCAAAATAAATTCCACGTACCACCGTAGAGAGAATAATATTCACACCAGTTCAATCTGCTGACGTATTTGGTGGCGTGACATCACACCACTACCAAGCCTTTACTCGAATTGTTTTTACCGTACCACCTCAGCGCGTTTAGCGAAGCGGTTTCCTTGGCACGTCTTGTTGAAGCAGAGATCGTGTTCCCCTTATTCCGGGATTCCCATCAATACGGACGTGGGTAACCCAACCGCGCCATTGATTGCGGTGCTTGGGAGATAAGCGAGTTTTATCAGGCCGGTGGGGACACATGTTTTTGTCCGCCCATATAAGGGGATAAAGATCCAACCCTTCTACCTGCGCCTTCTTCCTCCTTGGCTTATCCATCTCCGCGAACTCGAGCTCCAGCGCCCAAGTCCGCACATCTCACCTCAACCTTCTCCAACTATGTCTGAAGCGGGAGGCAAGTGGATGGCCTCCTCCGTCACGGAGGGGCACATCCAGAAGCTGTGCAGCGCCGGATATCTGTCCAGCAACATCGCACACCGTCTCCCCAATGAGGGAGAGCTCATCCCCACCCCCAGTCCCCATGAGAGGGTAGTATTTCTTCCCCATTTCCTCCGCGGACTGGGCTTCCCGCTCCATCCCTTTGTCCAGGGGCTCATGTTCTACTACGGCCTGGATTTCCATGATCTGGCCCCGAATTTTATCCTCAACATCTCGGAGTTTATCGTCGTGTGTGAGGCCTTCCTCTGCATCCAGCCCCACTTCGGCTTGTGGCTCAAGACCTTCAGTATCAAGCCGAAGGTTGTGAAGGGCAGCCAAGCGGAGTGCGGAGGCGCCATGGTGGGCAGGATGTCCAACGTTACTTGGCTTGAGGGCACTTTCGTGGAAACCATTAAGGGGTGGCAATTGGGGTGGTTCTACATCACTGAGCCGCGTGACCCCGAATGGGCGGCGGCCCCCGAATTCAGATCTGGCATCCCCACACGGCTCACCTCCTGGAAAGAGAGCGGCCGGACATGGGGTGATTCGGAGGAGCTGACCGGACTCCAAGCCTGCATCCTAAAGCTAGTGGACAAGAAGCTCAAGCTTGTCAACGTAGTCGAGGTCATGCTCATCCGCCGGATTCTCCCGTGCCAACGACGGGGCTTCAACATGTGGGAGTTCGATCCGGCGCAGCACCAGACTTTGAGCGGGCTCTTAGACACTACGTACGAAGATGCCTGGAGGGTGCTGTTCAAGGGCGCCGAGGCTCCCGCATCCGCTACCGAAGATCGCGGATTCAGCTCGCAGCGTCCGGCTGACGAGGTAAGCGATTTTGTCCTTTACAGGATGCTTGTTTTCCATAGTTTGACTCTATGCGGGATCTAAACTCCCTCTCCTTTGACAGGACTGGCTGACGAAGGCCGAACAGGCTATCTGTCCGGCCCCATTGCTAGAGGACCCAGCGGACGCCCGCTTAATGGGGCTGCTGGCTCCGGCACCCCACGTGGTGCCGGAAAAGAAGGCCAAGAAGAAGGCCAACGGGCACTCGAAAGAGTTCCCGTTTTCAGGTGTTATCGGATGATGACTCCGAGGCCGACTCCTCTCACAAAGGCGAGGAGGAGAAGAAGAAAGCCTCTCCCCCAGCGGGGGGAGGGAGGAAAAGGAAGGCCTCCCCAACGAGGGAGGCCGAAGGGTCCAAGAAGGGAAACACTCTTTCCCCAGACTGCTCTGCCAACGCCAGTGATGACGACGAGGACTGGCCCCCAAGGGCCAAGCCCCTGGCGAGATCGTAAGTATCCGGACTCCCGAATAACTTCATGGTTTTTCTTTTCGCCACATAATGTCTTTCTAATGCCGCATACAACCCTGCAGTCCGCCCAAGGATGATCTTCCCGCTTCGTCGAGCGGGTCCTTAGGTGCGTCGGATATGGATTCTCTTCCGACCGCCTCCACCCCCCGTGATGCGGACGATGCCGAGGTGGGATCCCGGGAAGGGACCCACCAGGAGGAGGAGGCCCTGGAGGTGTCGTAGAACAACCTCCCAGACTTTGCATCGGACTCGGCCCCGGAACCCATAGCGGTTCCGGAGTCCGGTGGGCGGCTCCTTCGTAAGAAGGGCAAGACCGTGACACCGGCAGCCTCCGTCCAACCGGAGGCACCGGATAGCTTGCCGGAGGCGCTCAATGGTGCCTCCATCGAAGAGGAACACCGCACTGTTATGAGTGCGGTGATTCAGAAGGTTCAGCTCGCCAAGAGCGGGTTGACCGAAGCCTGCAGCAGCCTTCTAACAGGCTTTGAGGTAAAATTTTTGATATATGTAAAATAGTACCGCATAGACAGTAGCCCCTGATGCTCAGTTTGGTGTTCGGAAAGAAAAGCCGGACTGAGGATCTAAAAAGATATACGCAGGAGTCATAAAGAATATGTCAATATGGGATTGCAGGCTGCGCTGCTGACCTCTGCCGCACTGACTGCGGAGGTCAATACTTTGAAGCAAAGCCTCGAGCGGTCCGGGAGCGAGCTCGGACGTGCCAAGAAGCAGCTCGAGGACAAGTAAGGTGAGGAACACCTTATTAAAATTGTACCTTACATAAAAGGATTTTGGTTGCAAGAAGAATGACAAGGATAACGTGGGTATTGCAGGGGCCACTAACGAGGTGGCGACCCTGAAGGAGGCGGTGTCCACGGCCGAACATAATGCAGCCGCGGAGCACACCGAGCGAGAGAGGCAGGATGCGCGGGTGGCGGAGGTACGACAAGAGCTCCAGGCTCTCGTGGAAAAACACGAGAGTTTGGAGCGTGACTCGAAGACTCGAGAGTCTGAGCTTGCAACGGCTCTTGAGAGTGCCAAAGCCGCTAAGGCAGAAGCCTATAAGGCCCTCCAGGAAGTCGAGGCATTGAAGAAAATAGCGGTGGGTAAGGCATTTTTCATGCAAAGTAAGCATGTGAGTGTGAATTACCTATCACTTACCCGAATTCGGAGCTCTCCAGGAGCGTTCGCAGATCTGCCCCGCAGCGTGTCCGATGCTGCCGCTTTCTATAGGGCTGAGGAGGGGAGCTCGACGGAGAAGGTCTTCTGGTCCCAGTATGCTGAGGCCGGACATCCGGTGCCCCTTAGCGACCAGCTGAAGCAGCTGGTCGAGCTCCACAAGGTGGCCGAACAGGCCATGAAGGGCCTCATAGTTCGGCTGTGGCCTAAGGAGGCCATGCCTGGGAGCTACTTCGGCCTGGTGCGGCGGCTGGTGGATGCGTGTCCGTGGGTTGAAGTCATCAAGCACTCCGCCTGTATTGAAGGTTCCCGTCGGGCCCTTGCCCGCGCAAAGGTGCACTGGGGCAAGATGGATGCTCAGAAGCTTGTGAAGGACGCGCCACCGCAGGGCAAGGAGCATCGCACGCCCGAGATGTATTATAAGAGTGTCCTGAAGGGTGCCCACATTATTGCGGGTGAGTGCTCCAAAGATGTAATATTTGAGTAGACTCGCATTTTGTTATACTATGCGCTGAAAACTTAGTTCATATGCGCTAAGCAACGCTTCTTAATTTAAAATATTACCTTCTGTGCGGCTGTTTATCAAATCTGAGAGATGGCAAGTCGTCGGCTTCAGCCCCCATGCCACGAGTGCTGGGGTGTTCGGGATAAATTTGAGCACTCTTGTTCCCATTTTTGGGTCCATCTAGGGAGGCGCTCAACACAACAAACAAGGCAACCGGACTTATAATGCTTGAACACTCTCACTTAGCCATAGAATTCTATAATTTTAAATTTCGGCGAAGCCCCTAGTCTTCGGAAGTCCGAATTTGGGGCGCTATCCACGCCTGGGCCGGACAAAGCCGGCTCCTCGCTCTAAGCGGCATAAGTCTTTAGGGACTCGCAAAAAACCTCTCGAACAGCGACCGGCTCTCGCCTCATCATGACGGTCAGTTTTAGCTTTCTCCACTGAGGCGCTCTCCCAGCTCAACTGGGGCGCAATCGCAGTGATTCTCCCAGTGCTACCTTAGCCGATACAACCGAACGTAAGGTACCAAAACATGGGAGCCGGGCAAACCCAACTATTGACCCAAGATATGATTCAGAGCCGATGCATATAATGCTATAAGTTCGGGGTGCCACACTTGTGAAAGTGTTCGGACTTATCACACCGTGATGCGGGAAACATAAGCCCCTGGTGTATTTAGCCGTACCAAAATGTACGGATGCAACATGTCATAAATGAACATATGTATGAGAAAGAAATGCAATTGGAAGCAAAAAGGTGCTGCATTAGTTATTCAAGAAAAACTGTTGTGAATGCAGAACTATACAAATGGTGCGATAAGCAAGGGATGGGACTATTAAACATGTCCCCCTCCAGGGGGTAGGCTATGGAATGGTGTATAAAACAGATTTAATGCTCGCAATGGAGACCACCTGGATATTCGTTGTAGCCTTTCTCCTTCCCTGGTTGTTGCATCGTGAGTTCGGCAGGTCTGCTGCCGAACAAGGCCTCTGATGAACGGAGTCCTGTGTAAAAAAAAGGAAAAACAGAATGACACACTTGAGAGCCCCTGGTGTGGTTAAGCCGCATTCTGGGCCTATCGTGGTCATGCCCCACCCCCCATGCCCATGGTATCTCCAGAGCGTAATGGTGTGCACGGAAGACCTGTCTTGAAATTTTGCAGGGGCTGGGGTTGGGGCCGCACTGCTACGCGTGCTCGGAACGTGCCAGGTGGTCTTGTTGTAGGTTACTCCGGGCGCGTTTAGCCGTGTCCGGTCACTTAACGGACGAACTCGAGAATTGCCTTAAGAGGCTGCACTGTACTTCTGCCACGAGAGCCGCTGTATGTTCCTCCATTCGGAGAGAGCGTTCAGTGTTTTTGTTGACCGTGATGAATCCTCGAGGGCCTGGCATCTTGAGCTTGAGGTATGCGTAGTGCGGCACCGCGTTGAACTTTGCAAATGCGGTACGTCCGAGCAGAGCATGATAGCCGCTGCGGAACAGAACTATGTCAAAGATTAACTCCTCGCTTCAGAAGTTATCCGGGGATCCGAAGACCACTTCCAGTGTAACTGAGCCTGTACAATTGGCTTCTACACCTGGTATGACGCCTTTAAAGGTTGTCTTGGTTGGTTTAATCCTTGAGGGGTCTATGCCCATTTTGCACACTGTATCCTGATAAAGCAGGTTCAGGCTGCTGCCGCCGTCCATCAGGACTCTGGTGAGGTGAAATCCATCGATGATTGGGTCTAAAACCAATGCGGCGAATCCACCGTGGCGGATGCTGGTGGGGTGGTCCCTTCGGTCAAAAGTGATCGGGCAGGAGGACCATGGATTGAACTTCGGGGCAACTGGCTCCATCGCGTATACATCCCTGAGTGCATGCTTCCGCTCCCTTTTGGGTATGTGTGTTGCGTATATCATGTTCACTGTCCGCACTTGTGGGGGGAAACCCTTCTGTCCTCTATTGTTCGGCGGTCGGGTCTCTTCCTCGTCATCGCTATGCAGCCCCTTGTCATTGTTTTCGGCAATTAACTTGCCTGCCTGCTTGAATACCCAACAGTCCCTGTTGGTGTGGTTGGCTGGTTTTTCGGGGGTGCCGTGTATCTGGCACGAGCGGTCGAGTATTCGGTCCAAATTGGACGGACCCGGAGTAGTTCTTTTGAATGGCTTTTTCCGCTGACCGGGTTTAGAGCCTATGAAGCCGGCATTGATTGCCGTATCTTCACTATTATCGCTGTTAATGCGGCGTTTGTTTTTGTTGCGACGCGACCTGCCATTACGGTCCTTGATATCCGGACTGCCAGAATTTTTGCTGAGGTTGTTGCTGCGCGCTAGCCAGCTGTCTTCACCCGTGTAGAAGCGGGTCATGAGTGATGTGAGGGCTGCCATGGATTTCGGCTTTTCCTGTCCTAGGTGTCGGGCAAGCCACTCATCGCGAATGTTATGCTTGAAGGCCGCGAGGGCCTCCGCATCCGGACAGTCGACGATTTGGTTTTTCTTGGTTAAGAACCGTGTCCAGAATTGTCTGGCCGATTCGTCTGGCTGCTGAATTATGTGGCTTAGGTCATCAGTGTCTGGTGGTCGCACATACGTGCCTTGGAAGTTATCGAGGAATGCGGCTTCCAGGTCTTCCCAACTCCCGATTGACTTTGCTGGCAAGCTGTTAAGCCAATGCCGGGCTGGTCCTTTAAGTTTGAGTGGGAGATATTTGATGACGTGAAGATCGTCACCGCGGGCCATGTGGATGTGGAGAAGATAGTCTTCGATCCAAACCGCGGGGTCTGTTGTGCCATCGTAAGATTCAATATTCACGGGTTTAAACCCTTTGGGGATTTGATGATCCATTACTTCATCTGTGAAGCATAGTGGGTGTGCGGCGCCTCTGTACTGGGCGATGTCACGACGGAGCTCAAAAGAGCTTTGTCTATTTTGTTCGGCCCGACCGGACTTACTGTGTCCGGCGCAACGGTTGTCGTCACGTATCATGGGGCACCCACGCGATCCATAGATCGATCTTGATTGTCTTGCCTTATCCTCCAATATATCTCGCAAGTCCGGAGCGTTCCCCTGTGGCCTTGTGCTTTTCGAGCGATGCCGGGGTATGGTTCTAGTGAAGGGCCTGGAGGCCTCTCTGTCGCGACCACGGGGTGGTCGGTCAGCCGTATTGTCTGCTGGTGATGCAGGTTCATACGCCTCCTCCTCTAATCAGGGGAGCAGCTTGCGTTTAGGGTAGCTTTTGGAGGGGCGTTCGAGCTCATGCTCTTTGGCCGCGAGGACTTCAGTCCATCTGTCGGCTAGCAGATCTTGATCAGCTCTAAGTTGTTGCTGCTTTTTCTTGAGGCTATTTGTCGTGGCCATAAGCCTGCGTTTAAAACACTCTTGTTCGACGGGATCCTCAGGCATGACGAATTCGTCGTCGTCAAGGCTTGCCTCGTCTCCGGAGGGAGGCATGTAGTCCTCTACCTCTTCTTCTGCCGCTCTCTCATGAGGGCTGGCATCTCCGTCCTCCTGTACTGAATCTTGCTGGAGGGGTTTGTCTTCGGCACTGTCTGGGGTGTTATTATCTCCGGTGCCAGAATCTTCATTCTTGCTGTGGCGGGATTTAGAGCGGCGCTGCTGACGCCGATGCTTGGGCTATTTCTTGGAGGGGTCATCCTCCGCTGTTCCTTCGCCATTCCCATCCTTTGGGATATCCACCATGTATATGTCATATGATGAGGTGGCTTTCCAGTGCCCGATAGGCACTGGTTCTTGGTCGTCTCCGGCATCATCGTCCATACCGTCGATGTCTTCGGAGTCGTAGTCTAGCATGTCGGTTAGATCGTCGACAGTGGCTACTAAGTGGGTAGTGGGTGGGCTTTGAATTTCTTCGTCGTCCGCATCCCAACCGTCCTGACCGCAGTCCGGCCAGGGCTCTCCTGATAACGAGAGATACTTTAGCGAACTCAAGATGTCGCCAAAAGGTGAGTGTTGAAAGATGTCCGCCGCGGTGAACTCCATGAGCGGCGCCCAATCGGATTCGATCGGAGGGGCGCGGAAGGTTTGGAGTCCGGCAAGGAGTCCGGCACCTCGGAGTCACGAGCTTCATGAGGGACAAGGTCAGTGTTCGGCTCTATCGCCATAGAGGTTACAGCCCTCGAGGCGGTGTCTAGCCACCCATCCTCGATCTGCGCAGCCGGCTCCAAATTGAAGATTGGAGCGGACTCAAGTGCGGCCTCCAGGGTACTGTCCGGCTGCAGAGCTAAATCATGCCTGTCGTGACAGTGCGGCGCGCTTGGCTGTGGCTTGAATCCATCGAAGATCAAGTCCCCGCGGATGTCAGCCGTGAAGTTCAAACTTCCAAATCTGACCTGACGGCCAGGGGCGTAGTTTTCGATCTGCACCAGATGGCCAAGCGAATTGGCCCGCAGTGCAAAGCCGCCGAATACGAAGATCTGTCCCGGGAGGAAGGTCTCACCCTGGACTGCATCGTTGTTGATGAACGAAGAAGCCATCGAGCCTATCGGTGACGACACAGAGGAACTCTCAATGAAAGCACCAATGTCGGTGTCAAAACCGGCGGATCTCGGGTAGGGGGTCCCGAACTGTGCGTCTAGGCGGATGGTAACAGGAGACATGGGACACGATGTTTTACCCAGGTTCGGGCCCTCTTGATGGAGGTAAAACCCTACGTCCTGCTTGATTAATATTGATGATGTGTGTTACAAGAGTAGATCTACCACGAGATCAAGGAGGCTAAACCCTAGAAGCTAGCCTATGGTATGATTGTTGTTCGTCCTATGGACTAAAGCCATCCAGTTTATATAGACACCGGAGAGGGCTAGGGTTACACAGAGTCGGTTACAATGGTAGGATATCTACATATCCGTATCGCCAAGCTTGCCTTCCACGCCAGGGAAAGTCCCATCCGGACACGGGACGAAGTCTTCAATCTTGTATCTTCATAGTCTTGGAGTCCGGCCAATGATGATAGTTCGGCTATCCGGACACCCCCTAGTCCAGGACTCCCTCAACAGGCTCTATAAATCCCTTGTCCATGCTGATGGGGGGGGGGCAATTCAAGAAGTTTACCACAGAATCTTCTTCATAAGCATTGCCTTTATTCTACATTTTGTTAAGAGTATATATAGATGTGATAATATATGAAAAAATGGAGAATATTTAAGATAAGATGAAGAGTGATGCTACATAACCAAGTAGCTATAAATGTATGTGCAGCGATACAGGCAAAAGGCACAGCCAAGAGCAATGCACAGCTAAACTTCTTCAGTACCAACCTTATGGTAAGAGTAAATATATATTTGATTTGTTGAAAATGGAGGGCAAAGGAAAATAAGCTGCAGAGTGATGGTACATGAACAACTACCTGTCAATATAAGTACACTGATAAAGGACAGCATGTACTTACAAGAACAATGCAGAGCTAAAAAATTTCATTCGCATTGGATATATTCTACACTAATGTAACCATTCATACAGATCAGATAATTTGGAGTGAACAATTGATAAGCAAGCTATCATGCATACTGCTATCACATAATGAACCAGGTACGTATGCAAGTACAGTGATACAGGACAACAGGTACTAACAAGAGCAAAGCAGTGGGCAGCATATTTGCGATATCCTGTCGTTCTTTTCAAACCAGAATTCTTCTTCGAGCAGATCTCCTGCAAAAAAGATCCGTAAGGCACATGCGAAAAAGTAGAATTTCAAATTGTCATGTGATTTCATAGACAATACCTCATCCTGGGAACGAGACCAGTGCATAACAAGGTTTTTCCATTCAATGTCTTCTAAATTTAGCACAGGAGACTTCACCGGAAATTCATTTATAGACTTGCCATCAAAGTGTGATTTCCTCAGGTAACACCGATATTGCTGCAATGCTTCCTTGAAAAGCACAAGCAAGCTTTGCTCGTCATGACTATCCAGATTGACCCTCGCCTAGTTACAACAATGTAATGTAAATGATTGATGTGTTTGATCAGCATAAAACAGGAAAATAATAACCATGAATAATAGCACTTACACGTAAGTTGGACAGGAAGATGTGAAAATGGTGTTTGTCTTCACTATAATCTTCCCATGATGGGAATATATGCACGTAGTCCCTACCAACATTGAAAGCATTGTCTTTTAAACTAGGAATAAATGGAATGGGGTTCCAATTTGCAGGAATTGGTCGTCTCTGCAGTTGGGATAGGTCTTCGGCCGGTGGACTTGCTGTACTTTTTGCTGGAGTGGGATTTTTCTGTGGTATGGCTGGTGCTATGGCAAATGAAATCGATATACCTTTTGCCAGAGTGCAGGTCCTATGTGGTGGGGCTAGTGGTGTGGCCAGTGAAGTATGGGTACAGTCTGCTAGAGTCGGTCCTACGTTTTGTGTCACTGGTTGTACAACCAATATATGTGGGGCGCTGTCTGATTTCTCTGGCACCACCACGTTTTTCAAGGACTTTGCTGGTGGTCCTTCGGGTTTGGCAATCACCCTCTTCCTTTTTGATGTCTGATGCACAAGAACAACATTTGAGTGGAAAAACATGGTATGATGACAGATGGAATATGTATTGATAATGGATGGGAATGGCATCTCGAGTTATATGATGAGTAAACTAAGAAGATGGCGGTGTAACAAAGTAGAAGAAATGCAAGACAACATATGCAAGATACGCGCAATCAATAAAACCTTGGCAAATTAGAACAGGCACCTTGATGGGTGAACAGGACAGACCATCTGCCTTTGACTCCTCGAGGTTAGAATAGTCATTAGGATGATATTCTGAACAAGAATCAACAGGTGGGGAGCGTATGAGTTTCATTGCTTTCAGAATGGCACTCGCCTTGGTGCCAATTTTGTAAGTCATTGCAGTGTTGCACAATATTCTTCTGATGGGATTCTGATATTCACTGTAATTGCGTATAATATCTGAGAACCATGAAAACATAAATAGTTGTGAGATTATCTTTGTAATGCAGATGATATTCTAATATAGGGGCGCCCTGTAAACACTTGTGTGCTGTCACTGGATTCTGATGAGAGAGCTCATGTGTGCTGTAATATGGTGTGTGCATTTATATAATCTGGCACAAGTACACAAAAAAATAGGCTCCAGAAGTAAGGATAGCTGGCAGATGACAGGTTCATAATATACTGTATAGAGAGTTTATTGCCAAACCATGATAACAAGAGCACACAGCAACTAGGCAGATCATAGTGTACATAACAGGGGTACACCATAACCATGATATATAAATCGGGAAAGTGTAACTGGCTTGAAAATACGATGTTGTATTGCCGCTAGTAATTGAAAGCCTATCGATCACGTACATGCCAGCTCTATCAGCTGTTGACTGCAGATGTCCCTGCGCCCCTTCCTGACAAGGAACATAATATACGTACTAAATACAGAATAAACAAAGAGGAACATGTTAAAGAATGGAAGAGGAAGCATATTCTTGAGGTTCTGCTTCATTGGATACAATGTTGGTTGCCCACTCATGATGAATCACAACGCCCAAAGAAATGCAATTCCATGTTGTCTCTCTATATGTGGCAATTTTGAAAAAGAGTCATTAGGATCATGTTCTGAACAAGAGTCAACAGGTGGGGAGCGTATGAGTTTCATTGCATCCAGAATGGCACCCAATGCCTTGGTGCCAATTTTGTGAGTCATTGCAGTATTTAGCTTCAAGAGTGGACTGCTGCTAGTGCGACCCAAAGCAGCTACACAGATCATAGTGTAGATATAACGACAAAACCTTAAGAATCATAGTAAAATCAGCAAAGTGGAACTTGCTGGAATATATGTGCTAGTTTGCCGGTATGGCTAGAAAGGCTTCGGATACCAGCTCTCTTCAAGTGAAGGTGTGGTACTGTTAATATCAGTGTAACTCTCAAAGGCGACACAGCTCCCCACATTTCCTTGCTGTTCTTATAGAATTCAAGTGGGCAGGCCACTACAAATCCTATTCCTATGTTTACAAGATCCTACGAATCAAAGAGGCTCAAAGTGTCCATCACAACCGACCGTATAGACCTCTACACTGCAAATGTCCCTGACCATCTTTAGTACAAGGAACATACTGTACTACTATCAAACTCCCTCCGTTCCAAAATATAAGTCTTGGTAGAGATTTCCACTATGGATCACATATAGATGTATCCAGATACATTTTAGAGTGTAGATTCACTCATTTTGCTCCATATGTAGTCCATGGTGGAATCTATACAAAGACTTGTATTTAGGAATGGAGAGAGTACATATTAAAGAAGAACGGAAGAGGGACATGGTAAAGAAGAGCAAGCAGATTTTGGATAATAAAATGTTGGTTGCGCAGTGCCAACACATGATGAACCAGAGCACATTAAGAATGCAACTCCCAGCTGTCTCTCGACCATTTCAGGCGGTTGGATGAAGATCCTACGTCTCCTAACCCATCTTCTTCCTCGTCTCTGATTCTTCCCATACAGAACACCGCACGGGCCGCCGGCCGGACCATCGGCCCCCACCGTCGGTATTCCTCCGCCACCCCCACCCCCCACCCCCGCCCCAACCCCCACCAGCATCGAGTTTTCTTCGTTCAGCGAGGCCCCACAACCACCCGAGCCCCTTCATTCGCACCGGCGAACTCCGGCAAGCTCTGAAAAATTTAGTCTACTGTGATTTAACTAGTGTGGAATATAAAAGGGGAAAACCATAAGCATTGGGAGTATAGTGTTGAGCGTGCATGGCGGATCTGAAGGTGCAAACCAGACAAAGGCAACTTCGCAACCAAGACAAGAAATCAGAGTAAAGCAGTGGCGGTCTATTTTCTTGCTGCGATAAATAAGTTGAGCAGATACGAAAGAGTATCGCCTCTGGTGCGGCGCCATGTACGCATCTCCTGAGAATTTGACGGTGCTGCGGTAGCGATGGCTGTCGGCGGCGTGGAACCAGATCTAGGAGGGTAGACGGTGGCGGCGGGGCGTGGTGGACGAGACGGTCGTAGGAGCGGCGCCGGCAAGGTGGAGGACGGCGGGGATGAAGCGAGAGGACAGGATGCAAGGATCCCGGTCCGAAGCCGTGGATGAGAGAGGTCGACCTCTTGTAATGGACGGCGGCGTCGGCGTATCAGCTCCGGCATGGTGGAGGAGGACGGCGGTGGATGGGGTGGCGGGCGGCGGCGGACGGAGGAGGGTGGGGTGGACAGGGTGTTTCGGTGCCCACGGAGTACGAGTGGGGAAAAGGGAGGTAGAGAGGAAGGGGGGAAACATGTATTCAGGGCGTGCTTGTCTCAAATGCGAGGAAATTTACAAACTTAGCCCCCGTTTCAAATTTCTACTACATCACAGCAACATTAGTCGGTTGGGGATAGGACGGTAATCTCGCATACACCGAATATTTTCCGACGAGAGTTTGTTTTTGGCGCCCACCGTGTATATGAATATGAATCGGGGAGGGAGTCGATTTTGGCCGAGGACACACTGTGTTTTGGCACCCACCATGTATGAACTCGGGTGAGAGGCGGTTACGTCACATTTGAGTGAAATTACAAACCTACCCCTATCGAAACCTATAGAAATCCAGCAAATAGGCTTTGCGTGGCAGGGATAAGCAGTAGCAATTTCCATCTCGCAGATTTTGGTTTCGGACGGTTACTGCGACTTTCCCCACTTCATTCAAATTTTGCAGAGTGCACGTTTATGCTCGTGCCAACTTAATTCAAATCCCATTTGTATATTTTTTTTCGGGCGGGATCCATTTTCAATTGGAATTACATTCTATATACATCATTTTTTTATATATACTTTCAAAAGCACAACACCCAAACTAGTGGATGTCCCTCTAGCTAGCATCTCCATCTCTGTATCTATCTGTAGTTTCTCCGTCAACATTTCTTTCTCGCACGGAGTCTTGCTTCCTATCACCCACACTATATGTGTCTCTCCATACATATGCATTTATAGGTTGATCTCTTTTGCACAATCGTTGTGCCTCACTCCCTCTGCTCGCCATAGATGCATGCTCCAGCCCACGCCACTATCTCTTAAAGACAAAAACGCATGCTCAATTGTCGGGCCTTCTTCCTTGCATTCTCACATGCATGCATATTGTCATACCGATCCGTCTCTGCCATGTCGTTGATCTTATGACTTATGTCTTCTTTCTCTTATCTCGATCATGCGCGCGCACACACACACACATCCCACGTATACATGTATACCTCTCACACATGCACGTTCAAGGTCTCTATGTCTCTATACGTAGTTAATTACCCTCCTAACGCCACATCGAATCGTTCTCCTCTTTTGTGCACATAACTTCCGCCTGGATGGGTAAAACACACACTCACACTTAACAATCTCCTTCTAGCTACCCCCCTGCATCGCCTCTCACTCTTCCCCTATATCCCCAAAACTAATAAGACCATCCCTTTGTTTAATTCCCGCCTACATGCACCATCGATATATAGTAGTCTTCCTCGGTGTCTCTCGAACAAACACATTATCTAGATATCGACTCCTCTCACGCGCACACACCTTCTCTTCCCTCTCTACGGGCATTTTCTCTCTCGCACCCCGTTGTTGGTGGCCTCTACCATACACATCACCTCTCTATGATGAAGCCATGCACACTTAAATTACATCCGCCACAGAGGACCCCGTGACACACACGCGCACGCGCGCACGCACCCCCCCACACACACACACTAAGACTCCATCTCTCTCTCTCTCTCTCTCTCTCTCTCTCTCTCTCTCTCTCTCTCTCTCTCTTTCTCACACACACACACACACAACACACACACACACTAAGACTCCATCTCACACACACATGCTCTAGGCGGAGCATTTGTTCCTACCACCCTTCATCCAACCTTACCCGTATGATAAACAATCACCTTTATTTAATTGCATAACATGGACAAATTCCACTTTACTTTAGTAGTCAGCAAACTTATATCTGTACCCTTATAAAAAACGAGTTGGCGATGATGGTGTGCCTGCCATCTTGTAATACACACCGTATGATCTATATCTGACGGATAGAAAGCAAACTATGATAATTTTATCAAAGATACCCGCACCTCTCTCCACATCATTATCTCCCACAACCTCATTGCTCAGCAATTAAAAAAGGAATAAGTCTCTGGAACAATCTAGCATGCATGGTGGCCGCTGCCGCCTGCCGGCGCCGTCCATCCCCATGCCTCTGCCCATTCCGACCACCAGTCACCACCACGCTCCACTCCTCCTCGCCTTATCTCTCATCTTTCATTTTTTTCGATGACATTCTCGAGATACCATTTTTCCGATAAAATTCTCAAGATATCATTAGTTTTTACACATGGGATTACTCCTGCATGGGTCAATCACAACAGGTGTTTTGTAAAAAAAATGCATATTGATGTTCCATGCGATGCACGAGAATCTTGCTTGTAATTATATAACGCAAATCACAAGCAGGAAGTGACATTTTTTTGACACAACCACGTTAACATGGCCACGTAAATCACTAGCTAAAGTAAATACTTATACTTATATCCCGATGCAAAAGGTTGAGTGCATGTCCGAAGAGTAGAGTCGCACACACGCACTCTGTCTCTCAGAATCTCTCTCACACACAGACCAGTTACGTGACGCCCACTTAAGCAGGCACGTATGTTACAATTTGTGCACCCGCTGGTACATGTGATGCTGCACATTTATTTTAGCCGGAAGGCGAACCCAAACAGTAGCTGCATCCATTCCCCTCCCACCGCCTCTTCTCTGGTCGCCGTCGCCTAGTAGCCATGGCCTGGCCGAAGGTAACAACACACGCCATACTCTCGCCGGAGCGGCGCTTTAATATGGAAATTTTAGTGGTCATGCATGCATCTTTTTGTGCTAGCACTCCTATATAAGGGTTGACCGGTTCCTTCCCACGGACGTGCGCGGGCAGTGGAAGAGGAAGGAGAAGGGAAGCGGGCTGTGGAGTAACGTTTTTTACCACAATTTCTTAGGAAACTGAGTGCAATAATTGAGTAGTTTTGCAAACTACCAGTACTACACCTGAAACGGTTCAAGACCTATACTCCCTTGCCAGCACGCGCTTCCCGCGTGAAATGGTCAGCGTCGCCCTAGAGCATCAGTGCCGCATTAATGCCTGGTCAGAGCGGTGGCGACCTCTCACTGGCGCCGGCTTTGAAGTGGTGCGACGGTCGAGAGAGCGCCGCTTCCCGGTGCACGCGACTGCTCCGCGTCGAGACTGGCCATAGGCCTTGTTTGGATCCATGGGTTATAGTTAGTTTGAGCTAGTTGGGGCTCAAATAGCCCTAAAGTATCCAAGCATGAGGGTTTAAATTGGAGCAAGTTGCACCGAACCCACCAAAAAAAACTATCCCACCCAAGAGATGCTAACTGGAGATAGTTCTCATTGGGACCACTGAAAAATCACTTTTCTCCCTCCATCAAGTGCATTTGTTGTCAATCTAACCCTGTCACCCAAACACCTCTTTGGCTACAGTTAGTTCAGGGTTAGTCATGAGTTAGTCTAACCTCTAGCTAAGTTAGAGTATCAAACAGAAGCAGTATAGGACATGCAAGTTGCTCAAAGCATACAGGCAAATTCGTACGTGAAAGGGTTTTTTTCTTTTTGAAAACGGAACGTGAAAGGAATCTTTTTAGAATGCTCTTGGCATGTCGCTAACATGTGATGAGTTAACTGACCTCAATAGACGGCAAAAACGCCAGCCCGCCGCACTTTGATAGAGACGAGGAGGGAGAAGCGATACAGGCTGCTGGATTACAAGAGGTAGGTGTCGCTCAGAAGCCAAGAAATATGGTGATAGTGTGGGTTAGCCATGTACTAGTATGATGTAACTACACTGGGCTGCCGTGTTTCGTACTCTTCCAGTCCACTATGGAGATGATTAGTTAATTTTATATCGCTGAATAATATTAAATATTATGAGTGCAGACGCTCCACCACGAGGTTCCTTGCTCCTGCTCGGTCGTCCGGAATCTATGTTCTTCCACTCTATTTTTTTACGTGAGCTTTGTTCATCCTTTTGCTAACACGCGAGACATCTAGCATCAAGGTGCACGTGTTATGCAAGGATCGTTCCATCTATATGAAGAACATGTGGGACTGGAACTACGAGACGGACATGTACCCAGGAGTGGACGTACGAACCTGAGTAATGTAGCGCAGTAAGTGAAGTAGAAAGGCACAAATGGTATGAACATGTGTGGCATATAGGGTGTGTTTGGTTGCGTTCTCGTCTCAGCATAGTTGTTCCCTCTTCATGCATGCTCAACTCAACACCCCTCTTCATGCATGCTCTCTTCATGCATGCTTCTAGTGTATTTGTGTTAAACTAGTGTGGACTCATGCACCCTCCATACACTCTACCAAACACCCAAAAGTGGGTCGAGAAGGGCACTCTTGGGCGGCATTTGTCTCTTACTACGTACTACCACTAAATGTTGTACGTGCAATGCACGGTGATGTTATGGAGTACGTGCCTAAGTACTCTACTACTACTATATTAGTTGGAGGCACATATTAACTTTTATATTTGTTTACGTGTATGTCCCAAGACCTTCCAACTAGACGTGTTTTCTTTCCAGGTCGCACTTTGTATCGTTCACCACTAAGTACTACTACATGTGGTCTCTGACCCAGAAGTGGAAGAAGTGGAGACGCTCTACCACACTGTTTTTTTACGCTGGGCTCTACCATGCTGTTCATGTCCCACTCCTTTCACTGACGTGTGGGACATCCAGCATGTGCCGTGTTTGGCACCCTTCGTCATAAGAGTTGAAACACTAGCATTCATCAGAAATAAAAGATAATTATAAATCAGCAGTGATACTATTTTTTTTGCAAACCAATCACCAGTGATACTATACCACGTGGTTTCATTGCTCCTCGATATCGGAAAGAATACTTCCGTTCGCCAACATGTGGGACGTCGACCATCCTGGTCCACTTGCCATGCACACAGAACTCCAAGGGAGAGTCACCTAGGTCATCGCGCCGCATTAACAATGACTAATGAGCCGTCAAATCACAGGCCCACTTCCCACTTTGAAGTTGCTCGGACGAAGGAACCATCATGACTTCGTTGAATTCCGCTTCTTGAAGAAAACTACTATACCAGCAGTACTGCTAGCTATAGTAGTTACTCAAACAGAGGCCTCCTTTCATTCATAGGATAGGAATTTTATAGGAATATGAAAAATCATAGGAAGTGAGATGACATGCATCTCAATTCCTATAGAGAAAGAGATGCCATTTGATGCATAGGATAGGAATTTTTCCATTTAGTCTAGGCTAATGTACTGGTAATTTGCTCTAAAAACTACAGTAGTAACTAGTAGTACTGGTACATGCTCGTACTCAGACACATATACACACACTAACTACTACTCTAGTACTACTACTTCTCGCATGCTGGCCAGACGCCGTCGTTCTCCTTCCCGGCTTTGTCGGGGACACCCCACCGTGCTTGGATCTCCGCCGACCTCTCCGCAGCAGCGCGTGCGTCCTTTTCTTTCTTGCAGCGGCGGGCCTCTCTTTTCTTAAGTGCTTTCTGACTTTTCCGCTCCCTCTGTGCGGCTTTGGCCACCTCTTGCTCTACCGCCCATTCGGCCTTGGCATCTTCAAATTCCTCCCACATAGTTGTGAGGTCGCGAGCGGCGATGAACTCGGCACGGCGGGATGCCATCGCTTCCCTACCATTTTGTGTGCGGTCGTGGGCGGCGAGGAACTCGGCGCGGCGGGATGCCATCGCTGCCTTACCGGTTAGTGTGCGGCGCGGTGGCATTGGTTTGTCAATAGCTCAAGGACAGAAGACGACGCAAATTTGGATTCCCCTTCAATCCTGGTCATTTATTACCGAGTAAAATGCATTGGCGGTCATCGAACTTGTCTTGATAGCTCACTTTGATCATTGTATACGAGATATGGTGATTATACGGTCACTGGCTCAGCGTATAGCTTCGTATTTGTCTGGTTGACCAGTCAAACAGTCTGCATGGGCCTCATCAGCTCTTGTTCTTTATCTATCTATGCGGGCCTACATGTCAATGGAGAAAGAAATACTGTAAAAACCAAAATTATGCGTATGTGGGGAATCAAACCACGGACTCGTCGCTGCAATGCACCCTGGTCAGCCAAATGAAAATGAAATACTTCGCATTAGACACTCACGCTCACGCTGTCAAAGCATGCTAATGCATGCACGTCGCCCTCTAAATCAAAGTCCTGCTCATGGCGCAACGCAACGGCGCGCCCCGGCGGTGCCTGACATTACTGTTTAGATGTTTGATGGAGGCTACGCGAACGCCGAGCATGTATTCACCTGGCTCAACACCAACGGTCATACTCGGACCGCCTTGCTCATGTATAGCGTCCATCACAATGACAATCTATGAAACAACCTAGCTAGAGAGGGTACTATGGTAGTATGGTACGGAGTATGTACTATCGTTAGCGACCGATCTTAGTGCCACTGCACACCGAAACCCCTTCCATCGCTAGCGCATGCTTCCCGCCTGAAACGGTCACCGTCTCTCCAGAATGTCAATGCCGCATTCACGGGACTTAACTGCAGGTGCAATTGGTGTGTCACTGACATGCGGGCCAGATGCTCGTTGGGCCCACATGTCAGTAACCCAACGCATCTGCAGTTAAGTCACTAAAGCAGCGTCCGCATTCACGCCCGACGAACCTACTCCGGCGCCAGTTGTCCATCCGTCTGCCGCGGCTCATTGCCATTCGCCCGCTATATTAACTTGAGCCCCAGCTCCCAGCCATAGCCAAAGACCCACACTTATTCTCCTCCAGTCCCTTCCTTCTGTCGGCACCACTCCAACCATGGCCTCCTGGCACTCCAAAGCTCTCTTGGGCGTACTATCGTAGGAGCAGACGAGGGACATCGGCAGCTCCGCTCTGGGCGCGCTCCAAAGCTCTCTTTGACGTACTGTCACAGGAGCAAATGAAGGAGATCGCCGGCACCCCCCGGCCGCCCTCCGCCGCCACGACCACGAAGCCAGCGCGCGTGCGCGAGTGCAGCCGGCAGTGCGAAAGAGTAGTACACGGTAGGTCGCCGCCGCTCTGGTCCCGGGAAGGCCATCGCTACTCCACTCAGTCGACGCCAAGCTTGGTGGGGTAAACATCGGCGGCCGATTAGCTGCTTGACGGCGACGTGGAGGCGGAAATCTTCAGAACCTTGTGCTCCAGAGGAGGAGGTTATCGAGGCGGATGAGGAGGAGGCAAAGGCAATGGCCGGCTTTCTCGGGTTCATGGCCAGACATGGTGGTCGGGCGCCGGCGATCGTTTAGATTAGGTTTACAGTAGGTTTTAGTACGGTTTGTGCGAAATATGTAATGAATTTCGTCCAGTTTGTAGGAAAAGTTTTCGAAATGTAATGAATTTCATCCGGTTAATTTGATATTTGCTTTGTTTGCACGAATTTCGTCCGGTTAGTTCATATAGATGCCGGTGTAAATTTGTGGGCCAGCGCTGGACGATACTGTAGCACGTCATATCACTCGAACTAGCCCGCCTAACGAGCGGGAAAGCACCGCCCTCGTCATTTTATCGATCGATCATGCGAAAATGTTACGCTTCGCAAGTTCTAAAGGAAAAGGCAGCACACTTACGACTCATACGCGTCGCACCCCCGACAGTACGGCTCGCACGCCGCTCACCAGAGGGGACACGCATTGTCTTGCAATTTCACTGACATGTGGGACTGTAATTGAATAAACCGTCGATAGCAGAAATCTAATCGCTCGGCAGGTGTCGGCTGAGAAGAGAGAAACGAGGGAGGGAGAAGAGATCGCCCGCCCGCCGCGCACGGACTCCAAGAAATATATGGTGATAATGTGAGGTGGGCCATGCTGGAGTTCAGACCGCTTCCGGAGCCCGCTCTGACCGCCCTAGCCCCTCAAGACGCCAGCTGCCCGTCGCATGCATAGCAAGTAGTCCCCGCTTATGTGGAGGAGAGAGAGGCATTGACAAAGTCAAGGAGTAATAGTGGAAACAATGAATACTCCTTGCTCGTCCTCTATAAAGGAAAGAATACTTTCACTCACCAACATGTGGGACGTCGACCATCCTGGTCCACCTGCCATGCACAAAATTATCCTGGTCTACCCCGGTCGTACCGCAGGCCCAACCTTTCCCACTGTAAGTTGTTCGGATGAAGCAACCATCATGACTTTGTTGAGTTCCGCTTCTTCAAGAAAACTTACTGTACCCGCAATACTGCTACCACACACGAAGAATGGACGGCACTGTACCACGTCATATCACTGAAACCCACTAGGCCAAACTAGCCCACCTAGGTCATCTATTTTGGAACGGAGGGAGTACGTCTCTGCACGGCTATGATTTTGTGTTGCTCGTTCTCTGTACTTTTGCTATGATTTTCCTACCCTATGAACCAAATGAGGCCTGAATGTATCCATGTCGACTATTGTCTGATCGATTGCTAAGCCTACAATTTTAGGAGCTAGGGCTATTGGTCGATCGACGAGGGATAAGTATAAGCGTACCACGAGCTCATCAGCCCCAATGTTTCTCTTCGGTGACTGTTTTGCAAGTACTATAGCTCGCACAGTAGCTAGCCTACTAACACCAAGAATCATCAAACAAGCCCTGCTAATTTGATAAACAGTTCAAACTTACATCTAAGCATGCCATATATTACATCAAAAGCTGGTGAGGATACATCTGTTTCCATAACTCGGAGAGGGTTCGCATGATTCATCACATGATTCACTATCAAACAAAAGTAGCAAGATCTGCCCACACAAGACAGTGCACTAGCCCTAAGATGGTTTGATAAAACGCATCATTCTGGTAACTAAACACAAGGCAATGCAAACTACCCTGAAGGATTAGCGCGACCAACTATTTCTTGTCATCGATCTCTCGGGCAATGACCATAGCACGGACAGTGGCATGGGAATCGATTTCTGGGGTGATGTCCACAGGACTGACCGCGACATCGGAATCGATCCCTGGGGCGATGTCCACAGGATGGACAGTGGCATCGGAATCGATCTCCGGGGCGATGCCAATAGGACGGGCCACGACATCGGAATCATCAAGGACGTCCACCGGCACCTACACAACCCTAACATATTAGCAAGCACATTGCAAATAATCAAAAACCACAACTATGGTAATAAGCCATTATTTTTTTACCTTGTGCAGCTCACCGGGGGATCTCATCCCTCTAGGGGGGCATCTCCTCGTCCCCGATGGGGGCCATCACCTTGCCAGGGGAATACTGCTTCTCAACGGCGACTATCTCCTCAAACTCGGTCTTGAGCCTCACATAGGTGGCAACCAGAGTTCTTGGGGTAGGCACGGTGGGGCCCTTGCTGTTCTTCCAACTTTCTTTGAGGAGTTCGTCCGCCAACGTCCTCAACTCTTTGGACAGTGCTTGTTTCTTGGAGTTCTTCGTCTCCATGGGTTGGCCCGCCAACATGGTCAACTCGTTGGTCGGTGCTCGCTTCCTGGAGATCACTGTCTCCAGTGGGTTGTCCACCGGCAACTCTTTGCCTAGTGCTCTAGGATCCATCAATGAACTGACAAACAAAAAGAAATCGAAAGGAAACCACAATCACAATGAAAATGGGAAAAGAATAGGATGTGAGAATCGGTCGGTGCTTCGCAAAAAGAAGATTCTTGGAATGAAAATATAGCAGCATAACTGATTCGCCTACCTTTCCTTCGTCGGTACAGAAGAAAAATGGCAGAAGTGAGTAGCCTGGAGTGAGGTTTTCTTCAAGAAAGGGAAGAAAGGGCTTGAATGAGCGTTCTAGTGAAATGATGGTTGCTTCGTCCAGTCCAACTTGGAGGCCACCTTACCACTGCTGGTAAAGGTGTTGGTTTTGTGATATGATGGGTCATGACGACCACACCGGGGTGACAGGTGAGTCTCGGCTATAGCACCTCGTTGTGATTTGGTGGATGGCACGCGGGCCCAGATGCTTTGAAATGTCCCGCATGTAGATAGAGCGGCTACTAGTCATATAGGAGTGCTCAATATTGTGCACCGCGACCAAGGCGGAGAGGAAAACGAGATAACTACGTAATTAATGCATGAGTTTAATTAGGATAGTTTCGTAAAGTAGTACGAGATTCATTCCACCAATCGCAAAATGCCTTGGTTCATGAGATTTGAGATTTGAGCCCTATAAACCGGAAGGGAGGGAGTACTGCACGGCTGCACGCAGTGTAGTCTAGTCACTTGTTGAAATCTCTAGAAAGGCAAATACTCCTTTCTGGTTTACAGGGCTATACTACTCAATCCGTCTAGGTGTGTAAGTCATCTTACGAAAACCAAATAGTCCCAAAACACTTAGGCGCAGTGCATTAACTTCTACCTTGTTTCTTATTTCTTGACATATCAACCAATAAGAGATGAGAGGTGTGCATGCTTTTAATGACTTGCAATGGCTAGTTCATTGCAAGCAATGCTATTAATTAGCAAATAAACATTGGTGACCCCAGGAGGAAATGGTGCTAAGCGCGTGGACCTATGCATAATGAGTATCAACCAATGGATGATGGAGTTTAATTGTTAAACAATAGCAATTTTGTCTCATGCAAGAGCCTGGCTACTATATGCGTGCTCCAAGGCACCGCACCACGCGAGCGTTCGCAACTGCCATGTTCGGGTTGCGCTTGGCTCTTCGCCTCTTTGAGAAGACGAACAATGGTGTTACTCCTACTTCTACAGTATCGAATCCACTGTTGCATGTCCGTCCACCTCGTGCGGGAGGGATAGCGTGTAGCGAAAGCTTCTACTTACTGCTCATGCCTTTGCGTCTATGACTGGTGGGCCCAACAGGTGGTTGTCCCTCCTGTCATGCAGCCAAAGGCAGGTGCAGTTAAGGCACCGGAGCTCAGTCCGCGAGGGAGATGGCGTTGTAGTAATCAAATTTCTCGGTCTTTTACGAGTTAACGCGACACATCAAATCACTGCACTCGATATAAGGCTGGTCATAGTGGGGAGTAACTTAGAATAGTAACATGCATATGTTACTAGTCTATGTTACTATCTCTATAGTGCATAGTATCATAGATTAGTATCATAGGTGGTCTCATTTATTGACATGCATGACACATAGTAGCATCACATTTGTTTTGTTACGGTATCTACCTACTATAACCATCTCTCTCTTCTTTAATTACCTGCCACATAAGCATGTTTGCGAGTCCCAAGTGCATGATACTACTTATGTTACCCCCACTATGGCCAGCCTAAGTCTTTTTACACATTTCATAGACATATTCTGCTTCGTATGTAGTCACCTGTTGCAATCTCTAAAAAGACTTATATTTGGAAACGGAGGGAGTACAACACATGCATGCATGTCGTGACTTTCCTTTTGATACTTGCATGTGTTGATTTGATGCACCTTGCCAAATTTTGACTATAAATTTAACTAACCAAATTTTCATGCATGTCCCAAAAAATTACGGGGTTGTTTAATTTGTGACTATGTTTGTCTTATGTTGCCACATTATTTTTCCCACACTTGCCACACTTGTCTAACCTGAGTTGCTCAAATTGTTAGACACACTTTGGCTTGCCTAAGGGAATCTTGCCACAATTTTTGTGTCTATGACATGTGGAGTAGAAAATATAAATAATAATGCATATTGGGGCAACCCACGTTTCCGCTAATTTTAGCCGTGGGCTTGTTCACAATTTTTACGAGGGGGTGGTTGTTCATTTAATGGAGGGACTTGTAGTACCAGACTTGAACGATACAAAGTGCGACCTAGCACACTGTAACACCACTTGGAACAAGCGGGTAGCTATCTCAAAAAACAATCAACAACTAAAAAAACCGCAACCTGGCATGTAGTAGTACACAATTTTAAACGATTGTTTTGATGGAGTGAAAAAGGAAAACTACCCCACTACATATATATAGGCCGGAGCCTCCGCGCTTGCTTGCTAGGGTTGCTCTATTCACACACTCTCACCCTCTCCAGATCTAAACACGATAGGGGTAGTAACACTGTCTTTCTCCCTTCAAAAAACAATGTCTTTCTATCCTCACCGCTGGTTACAGTTCCGGACGTATCCCCCTCCGCCGGTGAAGGGGGGAGGGGCAGCATTTAGGCCATCATTGACAGCGAGGGAGGAGACCCACTGTCGGCCGCACTGTTATCTCTGGCCGAGCGCCGGTGCGGGAGGTCCTCCGATCCCTTCGTCGTTGCCTGTGGGCGGATCCGGCCTCCCGCCGCCCACCTATCCACATCCCGACGACCTTCAGGTATATCTTCGTTCGAAACCGCCTTAGCTCTACCTCCCCAGCTTGTTACGTCGCTGCATGTGCATCATTTTCTACCTCTCAGCCCCTCCCGATCGGATGGTCCAACGTCACCTAGTGTTTTTCTTCTTCTACTGTTTGAGGTAAAGCTACTTCATGGAGTCGAATCATGTACTCCCTCCGTCCGAAAATACTTGTCATTGAAATGGATGTATCTAGATGTATTTTAGTTCTAGATACATCCATTTTGATGACAGGTAATTCCGTACGGAGGGAGTACTTGGTTCAAACAAGAAATAAAGTGGGGGTGGGGGAATTTAGTATGTACATCGGACTTGGTACAAACAGGAAGGAAAGGGGGTGAAAGTAGTACAGACTGGTCATCCAACCGGTATCTTGGTCGAAAAGGGAAATATAGTGGTAACACTGTACACAGTGGTATGACCAGGACTAGATTTGCTATCCACACATAGGAGTAGGTGGCTAGAGTGGGAAAAAATGGGACCAACCCAGATATGTTTCTTGGATGTTTGTTTCTCGGGGGAACAAACTATGAATCAACACTTTATGCCCCTGTTTACGTACATGGTGCTGGACTGCTAGTGCACCCACTGTCCCATGCCCTTATACCAAATATTTAGCTGTTCTTAATCTAATGTCCCTGGTAAAAATGAAGTCATGCCATTGTTATAAGCCACGACAAGTTTAGCCAAATGTTTTTGCCTGTAATTGTTTGAGACTCTGACTGTTTCCTCTGTACCTTTTTGTGCAAACATGGATATCCAATTCACCTGGTTGGTGTTGTGACCTTTTGGTGCACTGCACAAAACTCTTCTTGAAAGAAGTGACTTTTGTGCTGTTTAACTGGAATGTCAGAATGGAACAGTTGGTTCATTTCGGTGGAACTGCACAAAGGGAGATCTGTGTTCCAATCCTCATCATCCATATTGGTGCCATAACCTTCCTTTAGGTAAGAATGATATTTAATGCATGTGTTCATCTCTATTTTCCGACTGCCATGAGAAAATAATGCTATTTTTTTACTAGTACACTTGTACTCCCTCACTGACAAAACCAATTCTGAACTAGAAGGCCAATCATCTACTTGGTTTCACCAACTGGTGAGGAGAAAGAGAAACAGAGCATGAAGAGGAAGAAGAAGGAGGAGGAGGAGGAGAAAATGAAGAAGATCACACGATGGTACCGTCCTATGTTATCCTGACATCTTGCTAGTGGTGTTGTATTGCTGTGTTGCTACTAGTCTTAATTTACTTGGAAGACTAGCAAGATGCTCGTTCGTTGCACGTAACATCGAGATGCACTTAACAACAAGATCACCAAATCTGTTTTTTGTAAGAGTATAAGAGTAATAGATAATAGAGTAGAGATAGATAGAGAAATGCAACATAGTAGTACTTGGCTTAACGACACATCATACTAATTAACCGGATTCTGGATGCATGTGTGACCCAGCTCTACATGATCAACAGTGCCAAGTTGATCTTGCTGAAGCCAAGGCCTCAGTCGAGGCCATTCAAGGGCTCCGGCAATGTCTCCCTTACATGTGAGACGATCCTCCAGGGAGCCCTTCCACTTCTGTCGTCTCTCCTGCAAGGTCACTTAATTAATCAGGAGTACTTAAGTAGCACTAATTTATTGCTGCCTAATTTTCCCGTCAGAGTTAAACAAATCTTTAGTAGCACCCTATGCTGAATCATGTATGTGTATATATGTATCTGGAGGTGAATCATGTGGTGGAGTAGGGAGGGAATCTTGGTAGTGTCATGACATAATAATGCTATTGTCTTTCTATCCTTTCTCACTAAGCTAATGAAGGTTTCACCTTTTTCCTACTTGTGCAAACAGGGATCATGTTGTGCCAATCGTACATTTTAGTGCAATTGCACTAAAGAATACAATGAACTGTATCCCAGCTAGTGCTTTAACTCTGCTAGAAGTTCTTGATAATCTTTCGATATAATCTCACCACTGGTAAACAAGAGTTATTTCAACCATACATTTCAAGTGCACAAAAATATATACTATTGAGTGATTCCAGTGAGTGCTTTATCATCTCTTCTGGAATTACTTGAATAAGCATATTTTGCTCAGGTTGGAACCAGCCTAAGGCCTTCAGCCATATTAGTTTGTTGTACCTATATATGTATTGTGCTACTGTGTTGCTACTGTCATGAGAAACTCCTTTATCTTTGCTCGTTAAAGTTTTGCAACCTATGATACATGGCAATGTTTTGAGTGTTGAGCTAATTGGCACTGATTAAATAAACTAATACCTCTCTTTAAGCAAGACTACTATGTTGCTAACTTTACCCATTAAGATAATGAGGGTGCTTCTGTTTGTTAGTGTATGTTTCATCAGCTGGTCCCACTATTACAGTAATCTCACTCTCTCAATATATGTGCCAACAGGGATGCTCGATTTTGGTGGAACTGCACAAAAACTTTGGGTGCTTCATTGCCTCGACCACTTCCTTCCCTTCATGTCAGTCGCTTTGTCTCGGCTTGCTTGCTTCCTTCGTTTCCTGTCAGTCGCTTATCTCGACTTCCAGTGAAAGGAAATAGTAATTGATATGCTACCTCACACAGGTTGGTACTGGTCTTTATCCTGATTATTGTGCTTGTCATGTATTGGTAATTTGGTATTGTGCTACTGTTTGCCGATTTTATAAAGGAGTAACTTGGAGCAAACTCGCAGGCAAATCATTGCATTGGGTGATTTCAGTAGAACTGCACAAAATGATCAGATGGACAGATACTTATGTTGCTGCCATGTACTCCGAAGTTCACTCAGACAAGCATCGATGTTGACAAGAAGTGCCTATATTCATTCGAGTATCAACCGACGTCAACTAGTTGTCAAACTCCCAAGTATTAGGAGAGTGAACGCCAAAAATATTGCTTGGCGCATAGCCCAGAAGAACACAGTCCAGTCTTTGGTCCCAACTTGTGCCTTTTGGTTATCGGCAGATATGGTAGCAAACTGTATGGCATGGAGTCTAAAGATTCCAGACAAGTTGGTTGACGCATATATTCATCTGGCACTTAATCAGTCTGTACGCCAGGGATGCTCCATTTCAGTTGAACTGCACAAAAATTTTGGGTGGTTCATTTTCTCAACTGCCTCCTTTCTCGTCTGCAATGTAGAATTTTGGCGAGCTACAGGACCAAGATGATCCAGTAAACTAGCTGGATGAAAGTAGTGTCCAAGTTGCTCAAACCTCGGTCGGCACGAAGCCACTATTTGAGGATAAACCTACAAGCAAAGTTCAGATTTTCTGTGTTGCCTCTTATGTACTCGAAAGTTTACTCGTACAAGAACTAATTTTAGCAAGAAGTACCTCCGACTGAACACCATTTACCAGTCTATACCCTAGGTAATTAAAGTTCGCCCATGGATCATATTGGCTGTGATCTCAATCATTTGGATGCATAAACATACTGAACATGTGTATATCTGAATCTTTTTGTGAATTATGCATGAATATTGCTGTGTGATGTATCAATCATTTGGATGCATAGATATGGTGAGCTTGTGTATATATGAATCTTTTGAGTTGTTGATAGTGAATGTTGGCTATGAATATGAACGTGGCCTGTGAACCTGAGTTTGATACGAATGTTTACCTTTTCTGTTGTATTTGTGTGTGAACTTGTTAGTATGCCTACTATGGGGTATGTGACGCGTGGGTGTCAACTGCACATCTTCTTCCTGAGAAGAATTGCACCTGCTTTGTTAGGGGCTTGATGAAAAATCAAGTGCTGGTTTCTGTAGGTTGGCTCGCCCAGCAAATGGGCTGCTGGTCCACCACGACAGACTGGGAGGCTAAAAATACAAGTTGTATGGTGCATAGGCAAGTAAAAAAACTCTATCGAGAGCCATCCACTAAAGAAAAAAAATCGCTCCTGATGTGCTTCTTCAGTCGTGCCGCCGGCCCCTTCTTTAATCCAGTCCGCTCGGGGATCTGGTATCATTTTTTCCAGAGGGCGAACAAGTATCAGCTAGGCCTAGGTTTTGTATTTTAACATGCTTAGCCCACGACATACGAAGACAGTGGTTTCAACTTATTTTTTGAGGTCCATACCAGCCTATGGGCTTTTTCTTAAAGATCGGCAGCCCAATGTATTTTTTAATAAAATGCGGGTCTCTGTTCTATTTATCTATATATAAGAATAATAATGCTGTGTCCAATTTATGTTTTCCCTTCTAACCAGATTATATATATTTATATAATTACTATTATCGTATATTTTATAGAGACTTATATATACATTATAAAAACATCCCACGTGTTATTAACTTATAAAAGTAAATGTTTAACGGAAGTTGGCAAGGAAAATCCTGGTTGTTTTTGACTCACAGGCAAGGGAAATCCTGATGATTGCGTACAAACGCTTGCGAAGATTTTAAGGACCAATTTAATAATAATGCGCTCATTTTTATTTTGAGCAATAACTCATTAATTTATTAATTATATATAAAACAATGTGCCTCTCCGGTTTATTCTTTGATATTAATTGCTCCTTCTAACATAACATTATATATATAACGAGCCCAGCATTTTGCTTTTTGAGAATCACAGCGCACTTTATTGCCTAAGTTCAATGCCTACAGGGATACATAAATGAGCAGGTGGTGCATCAAGCGACACATGCCTACCTATATCAAGAGACGTAGCCATACGTGCTAGTCTATGAGGCTCCTCATTACATTCGCGCTGTTTATGACTAAGAAGACAAGCCCTAAATAAATTGCTTCGTTCTTTGATCTCATGAAACACCATACAATGTCCACCAAGGTTCTTGGGTGCTTTGATTTCCCGGACGACTCTCAGACAATCAGTAGCAATATGTACTCTTTCCAGGCATGCACCTTCAATCTCTCGTCTTCTTCCTCCAGCGTCGCTGGGACCGCCTGGTCTGGCCTCCGGTGGCTAGCGGCTCTGCTTAGCATGCATCCCTGCGAAGCGCTACCACATCGCCGGCCAGGCTATCGCTGTGAAGATGACTATACGTTAGAGGCTGACAGTGGGGACACACCATGCCGATGGACGCATGCATGCAACGGAACTCGGCGTGGTCAATGTGGTCAAGGAACGACTTCCATCGAAAGTATACTGTACGTGGAGAGGCTGACAGTTGGGCCCACTAAGTTGACGGGGACGGAGGGCTTTGTGGACTTAGTCAATATGAACGATTCTAGCTGCAGTGACCATACGATGTCCATCCAACGGCCATCGTGCTTGTTCAACCTCTGGTCTTCTTGCTCCAGCCGTCCAAAGCAGCGCCGGTCGTGCCGCCTGCTCCTGCCTCCCGTGGCCGACTGTGATGCCGCGGAGGCCTCACCGCCCCCTATTACTCCCGCCGCTGGTCAGGCCATCCCTCCACTCACCCACACCCCCTGTTATTCTGCGGTGACGGCAGCCTCACACCGCAGCCAAATGAGTGAACCCTCATACTCCTCTACGCGTGGGCATCCACTGCCGCGTCTTCCCCAGCTCCGCGTCGTCCCGTTCCTAGGCCTCATCGTCGTCCACCATCGTGGTGCTCTCGGCGCGGCGTGGTCAATGTGGTCAATGACTGACTTCCATCGGAAGAGTACTGTACGTGGAGAGGCCGACAGCTGGGTCCACGGCCACAGCCCAGTTTTTTTGTGATTTGCCATGTAAGTCGCTTTGTCGGGCCTGTTGGGATGTAAATCTTTCAAGACGAGGAGAGCTTCATTCGGCTGGCCGAGAAAATGGCCTATCAGTAATGAGAAATGGGTTGTACATTTTTAAAACACATCAAACCGGCAATTAGTTTCAAATTTCTTTTTTTCATTTCGAGATTTTAAATTGCATTGATTTTTATGCGTGGACAATTTGTTGGACTTTATATTGATATACATTTATTTTCTAAATCAGTTTGAATGTGACTCGAAATTTCGGGATTAAAAAAGTTCGGACCGCATCGAAATATGCAAAATTTTGTATAATTTTTTAATCGTGGCCACAATATGGGCTGTAATGCTAACAAAAAGAATATGGCTCCAAAAAATACCTTAAGAATTAGCAAATGGGCTGTAAATTATTAGAAATAATGGCAGATGGATTGTATGCTGTTTTCCACAGATTTGAGGCTTTCCTAAAAAAAGGTTGACGCACAAGCAGTGACTGTTGGATTTCCATCCAACGGCCGTCATGCTTCTTCAATCTCTGCTCTTCCTGCTCCAGCCGCTCAAAGAAGCACCGGCGGGACTGCCTGCTCCCTCCTCCCTGCGGCCGGCTGTGCTGTCGCGCAGGCCTCACCGCCCCACCGTACTCCCATCGCTGGCCTAGCCATCCCTCTACTCACCCACACCTGTTGTTATTCTCCGGTGACGGCAGACGAACCAGTAAACCCTCATACAGTCATACTCCCCTCCGCGTGGGAAACAACTGCCGAGTCTTCCCTACCTCCGTCTCGTTCCCTTCCTAGGCCTCGCCGTCGTCCACCGCCCTGGTGCTCTCGGCGCGGCCTGGTCAACGTGGTCAACGACCAACATGCATCTGAAGTGGACTGTACGTGGAGAGGCCGACAGTTGGGTCCACGGCTGCGCACAAGGAAATGCCTCCTTATTACGCGCAAAATAAAGATTCCTCCACCTGACATCAGGGACCCACCGAAAGGGCCTCTGTATTTCACGAAAAAAACGTTACAGCCGCTGACAGCTCGGACCCACCAGCTATATCTTTGCACGCAAGGAAGTGCCTCCTTATTACACACAAAAAAATGAATACTCCCCCTGTTAGCTGGGACCCAGTATTGTGGCAGGCTGACTTGTGGCCTACTAAGTTGACGGAGACGGAGGGCTTTGTCAACTTAGTCAATATGCACGATTCTAGCTCCAGTGACCGTATGATGTCCATCCAACGGTGATACGTCTCCAACGTATCTATAATTTTTGATTGTTCCATGCTATTATATTACCTGTTTTGGATACATATGGGCTTTATTCTACTTATTTATATCATTTTTGGGACTAACCTACTAACCAGAGGCCCAGCCTATATTGCTGTTTTTTTGCCTATTTCAGTATTTCGAAGAAAAGGAATATCAAACGGAGTCCAAACGGAATGAAACCTTCGGGAGCGTGATTTTTGGAACGAACAAGATCCGGAGAGCTTGGAGTGCAAGTCAAGAAACAACCAGAGCCTCCACGAGATAGGAGGGCGCCCCCCTGTAGGGCGCGCCCCCCTGTCTCGTGGGCCCCTTGGGCGTCCACCGACGTACTTCTTCCTCCTATATATACCTACGAACCTCGAAAACACCCGGGGGCACCACGAAACACAATTTCCACCACCGTAACCTTCTGTATCCGCGAGATCCCATCTTGGAACCTTCGCCGGCACTGTCGGAGGGGGAATCGACCATGGAGGGCCTCTACATCAACATCCTTGCCCCTCCTATGAGTTGTGAGTAGTTTACCACAGACCTACGGGTCCATAGTTATTAGCTAGATGGCTTCTTCTCTCTTTTTGGATCTCAATACAATGTTGTCCCCCTCTCTTGTGGAGATCTATTCGATGTAATCTCTTTTTGCGGTGTGTTTCTCGAGATCCGATGAATTGTGGGTTTATGATCAGATTTAGCTATGGATATTAATTGAATCTTCTCTGAATTCTTTTATGTATGATTGAGTTATCTTTGCAAGTCTCTTCGAATTATTGGTTTGGTTTGGCCTACTAGATTGATCTTTCTTGCCATGGGAGAAGTGCTTAGCTTTGGGTTCAATCTTGCGGTATTCCTACCCAGTGACAGAAAGGGTCGCAAGACATGTATTGTATTATTGCCATCGAGGATAACAAGATGGGGTTTATATCATATTGCATGAATTTATCCCTCTACCTCATGTCATCTTGCTTAATGCGTTGCTCTGTTCTTATGAACTTAATACTCTAGATGCATGCTGGATAGCGGTCGATGTGTGGAGTAATAGTAGTAGATGCAGGTAGGAGTCGGTCTACTTGTTATGGACGTGATGCCTATATACATGATCATGCCTAGATAATCTCATAACTATGCGATTTTCTATCAATTGCTCGACAGTAATTTGTTCACCCACCGTAAAACTTATGCTTTTGAGAGAAGCCTCTATTGAAACCTATGGCCCCCGGGTCTATCTCTTATCATATTTGCTTTCAATCTACTTTTATTTGCATCTTTACTTTTTTGCATCTATATTATAAAACTAGCGGGGTCACCCGCGCATTTGCGCGGCTAGATTTCCATTTATCATTGTAATATTTTAATGATATACATTTAATATTGTTTGAAATTAATGGATGTTTGTAAAATTTAACTCATTTGAAAGGCGTGATAAAAGATTACTTGATTAATTTTTGTGCAACAAAAATATCAAATTTATATATTAATTTATTAAAGAAAACTCGTTTTAAATAAATTTGTAAGGTGTGGTAAAACATATGATCTAAGAATGCTATATTGATGCTACATATGCATTACTGATGTCCTGCGTTGTTACGTTAGTAAATTAATTTAATATTAGCAGTATGTATAGAGTAGTACCGTTCCATTGTGATATGAAGTATATATTTGCTTTAATATTATTTTTTTAATGTAAGTAGATGACGGCTTAAGGACAATAACAAAGCATGAGGACTCTGTAGCCTGACAAAATTCATATTATATATTTTATTGCTAAAAAAATCATATTATATATAATGTAAGTGTTTCCTAGTTGGCATATCTATTATTTTCCCAGCAATAAAAGATTGTGCCACCCCGCAAAAAAGAACATTGTGGTAACTCCAATGCATTTTTGATTTCCCTCTCTTCATATAAAAAATATCACAATCTTCTTAAGTGCCACTAAAACACTAATTGTATGTAAGATTGTTCAATTGGGATGCTGCCATCATCAATGATGTAATTGTGTGTAAGAATTTATTAATTAGGGCGGTGAATTCCACCTTAATAAATAGGCCAGTAATTCTTGTCCGTGTAGAAGGTGTAGAGCTGGCCGTCTCTCTAACAGCTATGAATTTCTGTGCGTGCACAACATGTGCGTGTCCCGAGGGTGACAGTGCCTACGTTCTTATGAATTGGCTTTTGCATCAAAACGTGTCCTAGCCAAACATCCGCCATGGAAAGGTGCGTTGCCTTTTTTTTCCGGGTGCATTGTGTGGACGTGTGCTAGTTGGCCTTTTTTTCTTGTTTGACTGCTTGCCATGGAAAGGTGCGTGTCCGTGTCATATTCTCCTTTCTTTTTTATCTTTTTCACAAGCGCCTAAGGTTTTTTTTCTTTTCGTCCATGTACGGATGAATCTAGTGGACGTGATGCCTATATACATGATCATGCCTAGATAATCTCATAACTATGCGATTTTCTATCAATTGCTCGACAGTAATTTGTTTACCCACCGTAATACTTATGCTTTCGAGAGAAGCCTCTATTGAAACCTATGGCCCCCGGGTCTATCTCTTATCATATTTGCTTTCAATCTACTTTTATTTGCATCTTTACTTTTTTGCATCTATATTATAAAACTAGCGGGGTCACCCGCGCATTTGCGCGGCTAGATTTCCATTTATCATTGTAATATTTTAATGATATACATTTAATATTGTTTGAAATTAATGGATGTTTGTAAAATTTAACTCATTTGAAAGGCGTGATAAAAGATTACTTGATTAATTTTTGTGCAACAAAAATATCAAATTTATATATTAATTTATTAAAGAAAACTCGTTTTAAATAAATTTGTAAGGTGTGGTAAAACATATGATCTAAGAATGCTATATTGATGCTACATATGCATTACTGATGTCCTGCGTTGTTACGTTAGTAAATTAATTTAATATTAGCAGTATGTATAGAGTAGTACCATTCCATTGTGATATGAAGTATATATTTGCTTTAATATTATTTTTTAATGTAAGTAGATGACGGCTTAAGGACAATAACAAAGCATGAGGACTCTGTAGCCTGACAAAATTCATATTATATATTTTATTGCTAAAAAATCATATTATATATAATGTAAGTGTTTCCTAGTTGGCATATCTATTATTTTCCCATCAATAAAAGATTGTGCCACCCCGCAAAAAAGAACATTGTGGTAACTCCAATGCATTTTTGATTTCCCTCTCTTCATATAAAAAATATCACAATCTTCTTAAGTGCCACTAAAACACTAGTTGTATGTAAGATTGTTCAATTGGGCTGCTGCCATCATCAATGATGTAATTGTGTGTAAGAATTTATTAATTAGGGCGGTGAATTCCACCTTAATAAATAGGCCAGTAAATTCTTGTCCGTGTAGAAGGTTTAGAGCTGGCCGTCTCTCTAACAGCTATGAATTTCTGTGCGTGCACAACATGTGCGTGTCCCGAGGGTGATAGTGCCTACGTTCTTATGAATTGGCTTTTGCATCAAAACGTGTCCTAGCCAAACATCCGCCATGGAAAGGTGCGTTGGCTTTTTTTTCCGGGTGCATTGTGTGGACGTGTGCTAGTTGGCCTTTTTTTCTTGTTTGACTGCTTGCCATGGAAAGGTGCGTGTCCGTGTCATATTCTCCTTTCTTTTTTATCTTTTTCACAGGCGCCTAAGGTTTTTTTTTCTTTTCGTCCATGTACGGATGAATCTAATGGACGTGATGCCTATATACATGATCATGCCTAGATAATCTCATAACTATGCGATTTTCTATCAATTGCTCGACAGTAATTTGTTTACCCACCGTAATACTTATGCTTTTGAGAGAAGCCTCTATTAAAACCTATGGCCCCCGGGTCTATCTCTTATCATATTTGCTTTCAATCTATTTTTATTTGCATCTTTACTTTTTTGCATCTATATTATAAAACTAGCGGGGTCACCCGCGCATTTGCGCGGCTAGATTTCCATTTATCATTGTAATATTTTAATGATATACATTTAATATTGTTTGAAATTAATGGATGTTTGTAAAATTTAACTCATTTGAAAGGCGTGATAAAAGATTACTTGATTAATTTTTATGCAACAAAAATATCAAATTTATATATTAATTTATTAAAGAAAACTCGTTTTAAATAAATTTGTAAGGTGTGGTAAAACATATGATCTAAGAATGCTATATTGATGCTACATATGCATTACTAATGTCCTGCGTTGTTACGTTAGTAAATTAATTTAATATTAGCAGTATGTATAGAGTAGTACCATTCCATTGTGATATGAAGTATATATTTGCTTTAATATTTTTTTTTAATGTAAGTAGATGACGGCTTAAGGACAATAACAAAGCATGAGGACTCTGTAGCCTGACAAAATTCATATTATATATTTTATTGCTAAAAAAATCATATTATATATAATGTAAGTGTTTCCTAGTTGGCATATCTATTATTTTCCCATCAATAAAAGATTGTGCCACCCCGCAAAAAAGAACATTGTGGTAACTCCAATGCATTTTTGATTTCCCTCTCTTCATATAAAAAATATCACAATCTTCTTAAGTGCCACTAAAACACTAATTGTATGTAAGATTGTTCAATTGGGCTGCTGCCATCATCAATGATGTAATTGTGTTCAAGAATTTATTAATTAGGGCGGTGAATTCCACCTTAATAAATAGGCCAGTAATTCTTGTCCGTGTAGAAGGTGTAGAGCTGGCCGTCTCTCTAACAGCTATGAATTTCTGTGCGTGCACAACATGTGCGTGTCTCGAGGGTGACAGTGCCTACGTTCTTATGAATTGGCTTTTGCAGCAAAACGTGTCCTAGCCAAACATCCGCCATGGAAAGGTGCATTGGCTTTTTTTTCCGGGTGCATTGTGTGGACGTGTGCTAGTTGGCCTTTTTTTCTTGTTTGACTGCTTGCCATGGAAAGGTGCGTGTCCGTGTCATATTCTTCTTTCTTTTTTATCTTTTTCACAGGCGCCTAAGGTTTTTTTTCTTTTCGTCCATGTACGGATGAATCTAATGGATGTGATGCCTATATACATGATCATGCCTAGATAATCTCATAACTATGCGATTTTCTATCAATTGCTCGACAGTAATTTGTTTACCCACCGTAATACTTATGCTTTTGAGAGAAGCCTCTATTGAAACATATGGCCCCCGGGTCTATCTCTTATCATATTTGCTTTCAATCTATTTTTATTTGCATCTTTACTTTTTTGCATCTATATTATAAAACTAGCGGGGTCACCCGCGCATTTGCGCGGCTAGATTTCCATTTATCATTGTAATATTTTAATGATATACATTTAATATTGTTTGAAATTAATGGATGTTTGTAAAATTTAACTCATTTGAAAGGCGTGATAAAAGATTACTTGATTAATTTTTGTGCAACAAAAATATCAAATTTATATATTAATTTATTAAAGAAAACTCGTTTTAAATAAATGTGTAAGGTGTGGTAAAACATATGATCTAAGAATGCTATATTGATGCTACATATGCATTACTAATGTCCTGCGTTGTTACGTTAGTAAATTAATTTAATATTAGCAGTATGTATAGAGTAGTACCATTCCATTGTGATATGAAGTATATATTTGCTTTAATATTATATTTTTAATGTAAGTAGATGACGGCTTAAGGACAATAATGAAGCACGAGGACTCTGTAGCCTGACAAAATTCATATTATATATTTTATTGCTAAAAAAATCATATTATATATAATGTAAGTGTTTCCTAGTTGGCATATCTATTATTTTCCCATCAATAAAAGATTGTGCCACCCCGCAAAAAAGAACATTGTGGTAACTCCAATGCATTTTTGATTTCCCTCTCTTCATATAAAAAATATCACAATCTTCTTAAGTGCCACTAAAACACTAATTGTATGTAAGATTGTTCAATTGGGCTACTGCCATCATCAATGATGTAATTGTCTGTAAGAATTTATTAATTAGGGCGGTGAATTCCACCTTAATAAATAGGCCAGTAAATTATTGTCCGTGTAGAAGGTGTAGAGCTGGCCGTCTCTCTAACAGCTATGAATTTCTGTGCGTGCACAACATTTGCGTGTCCCGAGGGTGACAGTGCCTACGTTCTTATGAATTGGCTTTTGCATCAAAACGTGTCCTAGCCAAACATCCGCCATGGAAAGGTGCGTTGGCTTTTTTTTCCGGGTGCATTGTGTGGACGTGTGCTAGTTGGCCTTTTTTTTCTTGTTTGATTGCTTGCCATGGAAAGGTGCGTGTCCGTGTCATATTCTCCTTTCTTTTTTATCTTTTTCACAGGCGCCTAAGGTTTATTTTCCTTTCGTCCATGTAGGGATGAATCTAATGGACGTGATGCCTATATACATGATCATGCCTAGATAATCTCATAACTATGCGATTTTCTATCAATTGCTCGAGAGTAATTTGTTTACCCACCGTAATACTTATGCTTTTGAGAGAAGCCTCTATTGAAACCTATGGCCCCCGGGTCTATCTCTTATCATATTTGCTTTTAATCTATTTTTATTTGAATCTTTACTTTTTTGCATCTATATTATAAAACTAGCGGGGTCACCCGCGCATTTGCGCGGCTAGATTTCCATTTATCATTGTAATATTTTAATGATATACATTTAATATTGTTTGAAATTAATGGATGTTTGTAAAATTTAACTCATTTGAAAGGCGTGATGAAAGATTACTTGATTAATTTTTGTGCAACAAAAATATCAAATTTATATATTAATTTATTAAAGAAAACTCGTTTTAAATAAATTTGTAAGGTGTGGTAAAACATATGATCTAAGAATGCTATATTGATGCTACATATGCATTACTGATGTCCTGCGTTGTTACGTTAGTAAATTAATTTAATATTACCAGTATGTATAGAGTAGTACCATTCCATTGTGATATGAAGTATATATTTGCTTTAATATTATTTTTTTAATGTAAGTAGATGACGGCTTAAGGACAATAACAAAGCATGAGGACTCTGTAGCCTGACAAAATTCATATTATATATTTTATTGCTAAAAAATCATATTATATATAATGTAAGTGTTTCCTAGTTGGCATATCTATTATTTTCCCATCAATAAAAGATTGTGCCACCCCGCAAAAAAGAACATTGTGGTAACTCCAATGCATTTTTGATTTCCCTTTCTTCATATAAAAAATATCACAATCTTCTTAAGTGCCACTAAAACACTAATTGTATGTAAGATTGTTCAATTGGGCTGCTGCCATCATCAATGATGTAATTGTGTGTAAGAATTTATTAATTAGGGCGGTGAATTCCACCTTAATAAATAGGCCAGTAAATTCTTGTCCGTGTAGAAGGTATAGAGCTGGCCGTCTCTCTAACAGCTATGAATTTCTGTGCGTGCACAACATGTGCGTGTCCCGAGGGTGACAGTGCCTACGTTCTTATGAATTGGCTTTTGCATCAAAACGTGTCCTAGCCAAACATCCGCCATGGAAAGGTGCGTTGGCTTTTTTTTCCGGGTGCATTGTGTGGACGTGTGCTAGTTGGCCTTTTTTTTTCTTGTTTGACTGCTTGCCATGGAAAGGTGCGTGTCCGTGTCATATTCTCCTTTCTTTTTTATCTTTTTTGCAGGCGCCTAAGGTTTTTTTTCTTTTCGTCCATGTACGGATGAATCTAATGGACGTGATGCCTATATACATGATCATGCCTAGATAATCTCATAACTATGCGATTTTCTATCAATTGCTCGACAGTAATTTGTTTACCCACCGTAATACTTATGCTTTTGAGAGAAGCCTCTATTGAAACCTATGGCCCCCGGGTCTATCTCTTATCATATTTGCTTTCAATCTATTTTTATTTGCATCTTTACTTTTTTGCATCTATATTATAAAACTAGCGGGGTCACCCGCGCATTTGCGCGGCTTGATTTCCATTTATCATTGTAATATTTTAATGATATACATTTAATATTGTTTGAAATTAATGGATGTTTGTAAAATTTAACTCATTTTAAAGGCGTGATAAAAGATTACTTGATTAATTTTTGTGCAACAAAAATATCAAATTTATATATTAATTTATTAAAGAAAACTCGTTTTAAATAAATTTGTAAGGTGTGGTAAAACATATGATCTAAGAATGCTATATTGATGCTACATATGCATTACTGATGTCCTGCGTTGTTACGTTAGTAAATTAATTTAATATTACCAGTATGTATAGAGTAGTACCATTCCATTGTGATATGAAGTATATATTTGCCTTAATATTATTTTTTTAATGTAAGTAGATGACGGCTTAAGGACAATAACAAAGCATGAGGACTCTGTAGCCTGACAAAATTCATATTATATATTTTATTGCTAAAAAATCATATTATATATAATGTAAGTGTTTCCTAGTTGGCATATCTATTATTTTCCCATCAATAAAAGATTGTGCCACCCCGCAAAAAAGAACATTGTGGTAACTCCAATGCATTTTTGATTTCCCTTTCTTCATATAAAAAATATCACAATCTTCTTAAGTGCCACTAAAACACTAATTGTATGTAAGATTGTTCAATTGGGCTGCTGCCATCATCAATGATGTAATTGTGTGTAAGAATTTATTAATTAGGGCGGTGAATTCCACCTTAATAAATAGGCCAGTAAATTCTTGTCCGTGTAGAAGGTTTAGAGCTGGCCGTCTCTCTAACAGCTATGAATTTCTGTGCGTGCACAACATGTGCGTGTCCCGAGGGTGATAGTGCCTACGTTCTTATGAATTGGCTTTTGCATCAAAACGTGTCCTAGCCAAACATCCGCCATGGAAAGGTGCGTTGGCTTTTTTTTCCGGGTGCATTGTGTGGACGTGTGCTAGTTGGCCTTTTTTTCTTGTTTGACTGCTTGCCATGGAAAGGTGCGTGTCCGTGTCATATTCTCCTTTCTTTTTTATCTTTTTCACAGGTGCCTAAGGTTTTTTTTTCTTTTCGTCCATGTACGGATGAATCTAATGGACGTGATGCCTATATACATGATCATGCCTAGATAATCTCATAACTATGCGATTTTCTATCAATTGCTCGACAGTAATTTGTTTACCCACCGTAATACTTATGCTTTTGAGAGAAGCCTCTATTAAAACCTATGGCCCCCGGGTCTATCTCTTATCATATTTGCTTTCAATCTATTTTTATTTGCATCTTTACTTTTTTGCATCTATATTATAAAACTAGCGGGGTCACCCGCGCATTTGCGCGGCTAGATTTCCATTTATCATTGTAATATTTTAATGATATACATTTAATATTGTTTGAAATTAATGGATGTTTGTAAAATTTAACTCATTTGAAAGGCGTGATAAAAGATTACTTGATTAATTTTTATGCAACAAAAATATCAAATTTATATATTAATTTATTAAAGAAAACTCGTTTTAAATAAATTTGTAAGGTGTGGTAAAACATATGATCTAAGAATGCTATATTGATGCTAGATATGCATTACTAATGTCCTGTGTTGTTACGTTAGTAAATTAATTTAATATTAGCAGTATGTATAGAGTAGTACCATTCCATTGTGATATGAAGTATATATTTGCTTTAATATTATTTTTTTAATGTAAGTAGATGACGGCTTAAGGACAATAACAAAGCATGAGGACTCTGTAGCCTGACAAAATTCATATTATATATTCTATTGCTAAAAAAATCATATTATATATAATGTAAGTGTTTCCTAGTTGGCATATCTATTATTTTTCCATCAATAAAAGATTGTGCCACCCCGCAAAAAAGAACATTGTGGTAACTCCAATGCATTTTTGATTTCCCTCTCTTCATATAAAAAATATCACAATCTTCTTAACTGCCACTAAAACACTAATTGTATGTAAGATTGTTCAATTGGGCTGCTGCCATCATCAATGATGTAATTGTGTGTAAGAATTTATTAATTAGGGCGGTGAATTCCACCTTAATAAATAGGCCAGTAATTCTTGTCCGTGTAGAAGGTGTAGAGCTGGCCGTCTCTCTAACAGCTATGAATTTCTGTGCGTGCACAACATGTGCGTGTCCCGAGGGTGACAGTGCCTACGTTCTTATGAATTGGCTTTTGCAACAAAACGTGTCCTAGCCAAACATCCGCCATGGAAAGGTGCATTGGCTTTTTTTTCCGGGTGCATTGTGTGGACGTGTGCTAGTTGGCCTTTTTTTCTTGTTTGACTGCTTGCCATGGAAAGGTGCGTGTCCGTGTCATATTCTCCTTTCTTTTTTATCTTTTTCACAGGCGCCTAAGGTTTTTTTTCTTTTCGTCCATGTACGGATGAATCTAATGGATGTGATGCCTATATACATGATCATGCCTAGATAATCTCATAACTATGCGATTTTCTATCAATTGCTCGACAGTAATTTGTTTACCCACCGTAATACTTATGCTTTTGAGAGAAGCCTCTATTGAAACCTATGGCCCCCGGGTCTATCTCTTATCATATTTGCTTTCAATCTATTTTTATTTGCATCTTTACTTTTTTGCATCTATATTATAAAACTAGCGGGGTCACCCGCGCATTTGCGCGGCTAGATTTCCATTTATCATTGTAATATTTTAATGATATACATTTAATATTGTTTGAAATTAATGGATGTTTGTAAAATTTAACTCATTTGAAAGGCGTGATAAAAGATTACTTGATTAATTTTTGTGCAACAAAAATATCAAATTTATATATTAATTTATTAAAGAAAACTCGTTTTAAATAAATGTGTAAGGTGTGGTAAAACATATGATCTAAGAATGCTATATTGATGCTACATATGCATTACTAATGTCCTGCGTTGTTACGTTAGTAAATTAATTTAATATTAGCAGTATGTATAGAGTAGTACCATTCCATTGTGATATGAAGTATATATTTGCTTTAATATTATTTTTTTAATGTAAGTAGATGACGGCTTAAGGACAATAACGAAGCACGAGGACTCTGTAGCCTGACAAAATTCATATTATATATTTTATTGCTAAAAAAATCATATTATATATAATGTAAGTGTTTCCTAGTTGGGATATCTATTATTTTCCCATCAATAAAAGATTGTGCCACCCCGCAAAAAAGAACATTGTGGTAACTCCAATGCATTTTTGATTTCCCTTTCTTCATATAAAAAATATCACAATCTTCTTAAGTGCCACTAAAACACTAATTGTATGTAAGATTGTTCAATTGGGCTGCTGCCATCATCAATGATGTAATTGTGTGTAAGAATTTATTAATTAGGGCGGTGAATTCCACCTTAATAAATAGGCCAGTAAATTCTTGTCCGTGTAGAAGGTTTAGAGCTGGCCGTCTCTCTAACAGCTATGAATTTCTGTGCGTGCACAACATGTGCGTGTCCCGAGGGTGATAGTGCCTACGTTCTTATGAATTGGCTTTTGCATCAAAACGTGTCCTAGCCAAACATCCGCCATGGAAAGGTGCGTTGGCTTTTTTTTCCGGGTGCATTGTGTGGACGTGTGCTAGTTGGCCTTTTTTTCTTGTTTGACTGCTTGCCATGGAAAGGTGCGTGTCCGTGTCATATTCTCCTTTCTTTTTTATCTTTTTCACAGGTGCCTAAGGTTTTTTTTTCTTTTCGTCCATGTACGGATGAATCTAATGGACGTGATGCCTATATACATGATCATGCCTAGATAATCTCATAACTATGCGATTTTCTATCAATTGCTCGACAGTAATTTGTTTACCCACCGTAATACTTATGCTTTTGAGAGAAGCCTCTATTAAAACCTATGGCCCCCGGGTCTATCTCTTATCATATTTGCTTTCAATCTATTTTTATTTGCATCTTTACTTTTTTGCATCTATATTATAAAACTAGCGGGGTCACCCGCGCATTTGCGCGGCTAGATTTCCATTTATCATTGTAATATTTTAATGATATACATTTAATATTGTTTGAAATTAATGGATGTTTGTAAAATTTAACTCATTTGAAAGGCGTGATAAAAGATTACTTGATTAATTTTTATGCAACAAAAATATCAAATTTATATATTAATTTATTAAAGAAAACTCGTTTTAAATAAATTTGTAAGGTGTGGTAAAACATATGATCTAAGAATGCTATATTGATGCTACATATGCATTACTAATGTCCTGCGTTGTTACGTTAGTAAATTAATTTAATATTAGCAGTATGTATAGAGTAGTACCATTCCATTGTGATATGAAGTATATATTTGCTTTAATATTATTTTTTTAATGTAAGTAGATGACGGCTTAAGGACAATAACAAAGCATGAGGACTCTGTAGCCTGACAAAATTCATATTATATATTCTATTGTTAAAAAAATCATATTATATATAATGTAAGTGTTTCCTAGTTGGCATATCTATTATTTTCCCATCAATAAAAGATTGTGCCACCCCGCAAAAAAGAACATTGTGGTAACTCCAATGCATTTTTGATTTCCCTCTCTTCATATAAAAAATATCACAATCTTCTTAACTGCCACTAAAACACTAATTGTATGTAAGATTGTTCAATTGGGCTGCTGCCATCATCAATGATGTAATTGTGTGTAAGAATTTATTAATTAGGGCGGTGAATTCCACCTTAATAAATAGGCCAGTAATTCTTGTCCGTGTAGAAGGTGTAGAGCTGGCCGTCTCTCTAACAGCTATGAATTTCTGTGCGTGCACAACATGTGCGTGTCCCGAGGGTGACAGTGCCTACGTTCTTATGAATTGGCTTTTGCAGCAAAACGTGTCCTAGCCAAACATCCGCCATGGAAAGGTGCATTGGCTTTTTTTTCCGGGTGCATTGTGTGGACGTGTGCTAGTTGGCCTTTTTTTCTTGTTTGACTGCTTGCCATGGAAAGGTGCGTGTCCGTGTCATATTCTCCTTTCTTTTTTATCTTTTTCACAGGCGCCTAAGGTTTTTTTTCTTTTCGTCCATGTACGGATGAATCTAATGGATGTGATGCCTATATACATGATCATGCCTAGATAATCTCATAACTATGTGATTTTCTATCAATTGCTCGACAGTAATTTGTTTACCCACCGTAATACTTATGCTTTTGAGAGAAGCCTCTATTGAAACCTATGGCCCCCGGGTCTATCTCTTATCATATTTGCTTTCAATCTATTTTTATTTGCATCTTTACTTTTTTGCATCTATATTATAAAACTAGCGGGGTCACCCGCGCATTTGCGCCGCTAGATTTCCATTTATCATTGTAATATTTTAATGATATACATTTAATATTGTTTGAAATTAATGGATGTTTGTAAAATTTAACTCATTTGAAAGGCGTGATAAAAGATTACTTGATTAATTTTTGTGCAACAAAAATATCAAATTTATATATTAATTTATTAAAGAAAACTCGTTTTAAATAAATGTGTAAGGTGTGGTAAAACATATGATCTAAGAATGCTATATTGATGCTACATATGCATTACTAATGTCCTGCGTTGTTACGTTAGTAAATTAATTTAATATTAGCAGTATGTATAGAGTAGTACCATTCCATTGTGATATGAAGTATATATTTGCTTTAATATTATTTTTTTAATGTAAGTAGATGACGGCTTAAGGACAATAACGAAGCACGAGGACTCTGTAGCCTGACAAAATTCATATTATATATTTTATTGCTAAAAAAATCATATTATATATAATGTAAGTGTTTCCTAGTTGGCATATCTATTATTTTCCCATCAATAAAAGATTGTGTCACCCCGCAAAAAAGAACATTGTGGTAACTCCAATGCATTTTTGATTTCCCTTTCTTCATATAAAAAATATCACAATCTTCTTAAGTGCCACTAAAACACTAATTGTATGTAAGATTGTTCAATTGGGCTGCTGCCATCATCAATGATGTAATTGTGTGTAAGAATTTATTAATTAGGGCGGTGAATTCCACCTTAATAAATAGGCCAGTAAATTCTTGTCCGTGTAGAAGGTTTAGAGCTGGCCGTCTCTCTAACAGCTATGAATTTCTGTGCGTGCACAACATGTGCGTGTCCCGAGGGTGATAGTGCCTACGTTCTTATGAATTGGCTTTTGCATCAAAACGTGTCCTAGCCAAACATCCGCCATGGAAAGGTGCGTTGGCTTTTTTTTCCGGGTGCATTGTGTGGACGTGTGCTAGTTGGCCTTTTTTTCTTGTTTGACTGCTTGCCATGGAAAGGTGCGTGTCCGTGTCATATTCTCCTTTCTTTTTTATCTTTTTCACAGGTGCCTAAGGTTTTTTTTTCTTTTCGTCCATGTACGGATGAATCTAATGGACGTGATGCCTATATACATGATCATGCCTAGATAATCTCATAACTATGCGATTTTCTATCAATTGCTCGACAGTAATTTGTTTACCCACCGTAATACTTATGCTTTTGAGAGAAGCCTCTATTAAAACCTATGGCCCCCGGGTCTATCTCTTATCATATTTGCTTTCAATCTATTTTTATTTGCATCTTTACTTTTTTGCATCTATATTATAAAACTAGTGGGGTCACCCGCGCATTTGCGCGGCTAGATTTCCATTTATCATTGTAATATTTTAATGATATACATTTAATATTGTTTGAAATTAATGGATGTTTGTAAAATTTAACTCATTTGAAAGGCGTGATAAAAGATTACTTGATTAATTTTTATGCAACAAAAATATCAAATTTATATATTAATTTATTAAAGAAAACTCGTTTTAAATAAATTTGTAAGGTGTGGTAAAACATATGATCTAAGAATGCTATATTGATGCTACATATGCATTACTAATGTCCTGCGTTGTTACGTTAGTAAATTAATTTAATATTAGCAGTATGTATAGAGTAGTACCATTCCATTGTGATATGAAGTATATATTTGCTTTAATATTATTTTTTTAATGTAAGTAGATGACGGCTTAAGGACAATAACAAAGCATGAGGACTCTGTAGCCTGACAAAATTCATATTATATATTCTATTGTTAAAAAAATCATATTATATATAATGTAAGTGTTTCCTAGTTGGCATATCTATTATTTTCCCATCAATAAAAGATTGTGCCACCCCGCAAAAAAGAACATTGTGGTAACTCCAATGCATTTTTGATTTCCCTCTCTTCATATAAAAAATATCACAATCTTCTTAACTGCCACTAAAACACTAATTGTATGTAAGATTGTTCAATTGGGCTGCTGCCATCATCAATGATGTAATTGTGTGTAAGAATTTATTAATTAGGGCGGTGAATTCCACCTTAATAAATAGGCCAGTAATTCTTGTCCGTGTAGAAGGTGTAGAGCTGGCCGTCTCTCTAACAGCTATGAATTTCTGTGCGTGCACAACATGTGCGTGTCCCGAGGGTGACAGTGCCTACGTTCTTATGAATTGGCTTTTGCAGCAAAACGTGTCCTAGCCAAACATCCGCCATGGAAAGGTGCATTGGCTTTTTTTTCCGGGTGCATTGTGTGGACGTGTGCTAGTTGGCCTTTTTTTCTTGTTTGACTGCTTGCCATGGAAAGGTGCGTGTCCGTGTCATATTCTCCTTTCTTTTTTATCTTTTTCACAGGCGCCTAAGGTTTTTTTTCTTTTCGTCCATGTACGGATGAATCTAATGGATGTGATGCCTATATACATGATCATGCCTAGATAATCTCATAACTATGTGATTTTCTATCAATTGCTCGACAGTAATTTGTTTACCCACCGTAATACTTATGCTTTTGAGAGAAGCCTCTATTGAAACCTATGGCCCCCGGGTCTATCTCTTATCATATTTGCTTTCAATCTATTTTTATTTGCATCTTTACTTTTTTGCATCTATATTATAAAACTAGCGGGGTCACCCGCGCATTTGCGC